>NC_056726.1:79247607-79297607 GCF_019279795.1 Protopterus annectens | reverse complement strand
CTTTCACTTGTGGACCAAAAGAGATGATCCATCAAAGGGAGTTCGTGAAAGACGCCTTGAAAGGTTCCGCAAAATTGCATAGCCGCATCCAGGCGTGCCTACGTAAGGCTACCCCTGTTCCTCTTGCTCTGCTCGCTCCATCGGCCGCATAAGAGAGGAGGCGCATGGAGGAGTTGGAAATAGAATTAGGATAGCCAGCTGCGTGTTCATTTTCTCTTGGAAACCCGCAGCTGTAGGGTCCTTCAGCATTTCACTCGCTTCTTTGATCAAGTCCCTTTGAAGACGAGTGAAATGGCACAGGTAATTCAGCCCACGCATAGTAAATGTCGCTGAGGAGAACATCCGCTTCCATTACCTATCCATGGACCTAGATTCCTTGTTAGGTGGATGGACAGGCACTGAAGGATCGGCCAGTTCCTTCTTTGTGGCGGCAGCTACCACCATAGCATCCACAGAGACTCCTTTTGATAAAAAATTCCTTGTCTGATGGAGCTGTGATGAATTTGGAGGGTCTCCTGGGAGTGGGGTCCACTGAATCAGGAGCCGTCCATGCCTTTAGCAACCACCTGCATGAGGGGTCAAGGGGGGGACACCCAGGAGGTGGAAGGACGAGAGCCAAACGCCTCAAGATACACAGATTCCGAAGGGTTGAGGGCTGGCCAATTTCCCCTCTGTTTAAGGATCTCCAGAATGTCTGCAAATGAGACATCTTCAGAAGGGGAACGGGGGGAACCCTCAGAATCATCCAGATCTGTGTCCGACGTGATAGACTCAGGTGAGTCAATGTGCTTCCTCTTGCACTTCCTCTTCCGAGGGGGCTCTTCTGCCAAATCAGGAGAGGCCTCGGAAGAGGATGAAATCCCCAAAGGGAGCTCCTGAGGAGTTGGCTCTCTGCGGTCCGGGATGAGGGAGTGAGTCGACTTACCCTGAGGCAGCATAGAGGGAGGGGCTGACGGAGCCGACTGTGGAGTAGAGCCAGGCTCTAACACACTCCGCATGACCTCGAATGCACCCCTGTCAGGCAAAGCCAGAGGTCCCCGCTCCGAGGAGCTAAGGACCCCCCTCGGCACCAACAGTGATGGCTCCGAGGCCGATGTCGGAGCTGAACTCACCAGCGCCGAAGCACCGAGAGGGAGAGGGGGGGTCGGACAAGCCGACGAGGGAAGTCCGGCGCCGAGATTCCTCCATGGAAGAAAACAGAGCCGACGACGGAGCCGAAGACAATTGTCTCGGCTCCGAGGTGACCACAGTCTCGGTTCCGACACGACCCGGCTCCGAACTCAGGAGAGTCGAAGGAGGAAGGAGTTGATGGACCGGGGCAGGCACCGACTGATGAGTCGGGCTCTGAAGCATCTGGGCTAGTGCCTCGGACTTGAGTAGTCGACTCACCACCCTCTGAAGGTCATGATCGGACAGCCTCGATGACCTAGAGGAATGAGACCTTTGGCTCCCCTGAGACAGCAGGCGAGCTCCTGGAGCCGAATGAACGGAGCCAAGAGAAGGTGACCTAGACCTCTTTCTGGTTGTCGGCTCAAGATCTTGTCGGAGCCGACATGGGTACTCGATAACCTCGGCTCCAGCCGGAGCCGAGGAAGCCACAGAAACTGTGGACTGAGTCTTATCGGCTCCAGCCGGAGCCGATAAAGGCAAAGGTTGAACAACCTGAGGTCTCGGCTCAGAAGCCGGAGCCGAAGACCTCGATGCCTTGGAGGGCTTCCCTGTTGAGACAGACAGGGAATCCTCAGGCTTCAACAAGCCTCTCAGAATAAGCTTGTTTCTTCTTTCCTGCAGGACCCTGGGGCTGAAGCCATGGCAGACAGCACAGGAGTCCTGCAGGTGCAAAGGCCCCAGACAATAGACACAAGAAGTGTGAGCGTCTGTCAGAGACATTTTCTGACAGCACGCATCACACTTCTTGAACTGGAGACCTTTGTTTCTTTTGACATAGCCTAACTGGTGAACACAAACACACACTCAAACACACCAGTTATACCCTGTCAGAATAACAACTTTAGTAAAATACTAAAAAATAAAGTACAATAAACAGTAGTACACTACAGAAACACTCCCTAGGGAAGGGAAGGCCTAAGGCCCAAGGGAAGAACTAAAAGTTCTTTTAACAAGAAACGGGAAAAATTAGGTCGGGGATAAAGTTCAATGAACTACACTAATTTAAGAATAATTAAACTAAAAAAAAAGGGGTAAAAAGAGTAACTTCTTATAGAAAAGCTAAAAACTCACCAGGAACCGGTAGAACAACCAACCTCGAAGCTGTAGCGGCAAACGAGATCTGAGGTAACTCTCGCCTAGCATTGTGGGATATAAGGGGAGCCTCGAGCCGGTGGAACCAACTCTCGAGCTTTTAGAGTGGCCGAGTCGGAGCCGAGGTCGGCTCCGAACCCATCCAGCAAGAATGAAGGCGAGATAGACAACTTAACATCTATAATTACTACTTGTGGCTATTTCATTAATTATACTTCTTTCCTTTTTTCTTTGCCTACTATATCTAGTTTTATTGCTTTGATGTTTGCAACCATTGATATTTCAATATTTACATGTATCCAAACTTTTTCCTTTTCAGAAATTCTTTGTGGCTCATGTTTCTAATGTTCCTCAGATACTTGTATGTTGTAGTATTACCCAATGCAACAGTTCTGACACATCGTGTACCTTTCAGTATATAAGCCCTCAAGAATGAGAATATTGCTTCCAGTAATAAGTTACTCCACTGTATCCAGTTCTGCATTGCAAAGTCTGCTTTTGTCTGTATCCCACATTTTCTAAAGATGCCGTAAAGCAATATGTACATAGTTTGTAGCTGCCATTGCTAGCTTTTCATATTGTGGTTTATATTCACCTATTCTTAACTATTTCATGCAGCTAATCTTGATCAACATGTAGTTGTTCCAGGAGTTCTCTAAACTTTCCACTATAATTGTAGGCTTTCCAGTTTTTCATTCCTTTCTTTCTGTGATTGTTGTTTATTGTACATATATATATATAAATGTGTGCGTGTACATATATATATATATATATATATATATATACACACACACACACACACACACACACACACACATATATATATATATATATATATATATATATATATATATACATACACATATCTATATATATGTATACATATATATATATATATATATATATATATATATATATACACACATACACACACACACACACACACACACACACACACACACACACACATATGTACATACATACACACACACACACACACACACACACACACACACATATATATATATATATATATATATATATGTTTGGCATTGTTTGTTGATGATGTCAACAAATATTTATGCAGTCCACCGTCTGCAGACATATATATATGGTCGTTTTTGAGGAGACCCATACCTCTTTCATACCAAGGAATATATAATCTTGGCATGCACTGATTTTTATATATAATTTGATAAGTATGAAACATTTTTCTTGCAGTCTTGTCCAGCTAATTCAATGCTATCTGGGGCCAGTTAGTCATGATAAAAATATATGTTAGAACAGGAAGAGCAAGTTGATTTAGAACTTTATTCCTAGTTGTCAAGGCAGCTTTCAATATTAGCTTTAGACTTCTGAATAATTCCTTGGTAAGCTTTGTTCTTATCACCTCATATTTTATTGAGAACTTTTTATTTATTCTAACATATTTAATATACCATCCTGTTCAAGCTCCTGGAAATGTTGGCCTTATCTTCTTAACTAGAACAAACATTTTTTGTCATTAATTACTACAAACTTGTAAGTAACTTCCAAATCATTTCACTCATATGTGGCCCTGCCATATCACTTGGAGTCAGTTAGTTTTTCTCAATTATTAACATTTATCCATTTCTACTTCAGTTGACTCCTAGATTCCTGCAAATGTAGTAACATGCAAATGTGATTCTGTCACTTTTTTATAACTTTCTAAAACTTAAATTTCCTAATCTACTGCTAATGTACTTTGCAGTTTCACATCTTTAGGAACAAGGATTTGTTTCTCATTTGGTAAACACCTGTATGATCTTTCCAGAATATTTCACTACACTTCTACTAGTACAACATTTTCATGCAATTCCTTCAAATTTGAGGAGTCTGTTACACATGCAATGAACTACTCACGTCTGGTATAATGTCAGCACCCAGTTTATCCATTAATCCCTCAGTTTACACTAAAAGGAAATGTAGATATAAACCCTAATAACAAATACAAAGAGGCTCATTTTTCACATATTCCATTATCAGTTGCATTTCTTTCCCTAAATATTTGTTGCCTCAGACAAAAAGCAGATTACTTTGGATTCCTATATTCTTACAGTAGTCAAATGTGAGTAGCTGTAACCAGCTACCTGATTACAAGTTATGTTTTCGATTATAATAAATTATCATGCTCTTTACTGTGCCTCAGAGGGATCCAGTTAGCATTGGCATATTAATGTCATCAGTTATCAGTGCTTCCCCTTCAGTGCTATATTATTAATACCATCTGTCATCTTCCTAGCCCTGAAAGCAGGTCCTTTCTTAGAGAATGGATTCTGTTGATAAAAATACTCTTTTTAGTCTCCTTTGAGAGTGACAATGTCTCCTCTCTGTATAACAGGAGTTTAGACTGTTTAAAATCACCTATATGAGTGAATCTGCTACATTGCGATACGGTCAACTATATTACATGTTGAACAAGCTGGATCATACCTGTGATAATTTTATTTTTCATGCACTCATAAAAAGAAAAAAATCCAGAGCGGCCATGTAATTTACATTGCTGTGTGACTCTACAGTTCAATGCTCATCCTTCGGATGAGATATTAAACAGATACTCCATCTGACTGAGTTGGTAATAGCCTAGGTGGATCTAAAAGATCCCATGGCACTTACTGAAAAGAGTATGGGAAATTACTTGGTGCCCTGGACAAATTTCCCCTAGTCAGTATGAGTGCAACCTTTAGTCTCCCTGAAATGAGGCCATTGATCTAGGGGTCTAACCTGATCTACAAAGTGTAAATAAATAAATAAAAAAATGTTTGCAGAACTTTAACTATAACTGTATTAGTTTGTTCTTTAACTAAGACAGTTTGTTTAACCAGGTGTTGGGGCCTGCTTGCAAACTGTAGTAATTAGTCCTGTGTGGCAGGGTTAATTCCTGCTATTTTTCTGCGTATCTGAATATCGGTGGCGTTTTTTAGAGTTGTTCAATAGTGGGTTCTTTTTTTACCTCTTAGGTTCTTTTCTTACCTCTTGCTTTATCTATTTGCTATTTATAGTACAGCCAAAGAAGCCTTTGATTTACTTAATAGCTGTATCTCTGAAGCTATTCCCCAGTACACTGGTTTTGACACATTTTAAATACAAATTGACATTTCTGAGCATTTCTACAATAGGAAAGTAGAAATTATATTGTATTTGGTTTTGATTTGCTATTTCTGTTGCTGGACCTGTCTTTGTAGTATTTTAACTGTAGCTGCACTAGTCTGTTCTTTAAGTGAAGTAGCTTGTTTAGTCAGGTTTTGGTGCCCTCTTGGAAATTGCAGTAATTAGTGTTTTGAGAATCGGTTAGTTTGAGCTATTTTTCCATATGTTTGAGCACTACAGGCTGTTTCCTGGTAGGTACTCTTGCTTCTTCTGTTGTATTTAATTGATATTTATAGCATATCTATCTATATTCTTCACAGGTTCAGTCATAATTGCTGTAATTTGTGGTTGGATGTCTGTTGTTGCAGCTAAGTGCACTAGTTTAGATACATTTTAAATCTAACTCTGGGATTGTTCTTAGTTTCTCTACATCTGCAAACTAAAACTGTATTGCACTTGATTTTGTTTTGCTATTTCTAATGCTGGCTTGGTCTTTTCTGCATTCTGACTGTAGCTAATTTATTTCATGCTTTAGCTAAAATGCTTTTTAGCCAGATGCTGAGCCCAGCAGGAAAACTCTAGTAGTTAGTCTTTTGAGAAGCGTTTAATTGCTGCCATATTTCTCAGTGCCCAAGCATTACTGGCTGGTCTTGATATGTTTACTGTAGTTTCTCTGGTTTCTTTTGTTTTCTTTATTTGTTATTTATATCATGGCTTAGTGGGCCTTTGATGCCTTTTGTAGCTGGGTCTCTGATGATGCACTGCAGTAAATTGGTTTGGAGAGATTTTAAAGTTAAAGTGACATTGTTTTCTAAGTATCTTTACACCAGTAAAGGAAACATTTTATTACACTTTATTTTGTTTTGATATTTCTGTCACTGAAATTATTTTTGAAGCATTTTGACTGTTACTGAATTATTTTTTCTTTAACTGCAAAGGAAGAATTTCTTTCTCTCAGACTATTTTTGCTTGGTTCTTAAACTCACCACGTCTCTCTTCTGCCCGTTATTTTAATTTGACCTCAAAATTCCTTCTTTGTCTTCTTTCACTGTTGTTGTCAGTACAAACAAAAGTATAATTTTGTGAAGTCACTCCCTTTTAGCTATGTAAATACCTTTACTCTTTGGTTGTATTCAATAACTTAAGAAAATTGAGTATTCAGCCATCAAAACCATGTTTCTATTTTGCAAAAACATAGTCTTTGGAAGCTTCTCTCAGTCTCATATAATCTGCTCATGCTAGTGAGCATTAGAAGACCAAGTGGGAAGTTCCTTCCTATACACTGCTAAAACTCATGTTACCCTCTCTTTCTTCCTGCTTACATACATGATATGATGGATTTTCTTTACCTGTCCAAACATCTAAGCACTGCACAAGATGGAATGCCAGCTTGCTAGTTACTCCTCTTTGCCAGCCTTTTTATACTAGGTCTCCTGAAACAGGGCAGCCTTTTTACACTAGGTCTCCTGAGACAGGTTAATATCTGCCTTAGGCTCACAGGTTATTTTTAACACTAATAATTCAGTCTGTGAGAGGTATAAATACATAATTCATTTGCAGGCTTCCCTTTCACTTAAAATCTTACCCTGAGAGTTTTGGATACCTCCACCACAATCTTTCACTAATTCATGCCACCAGGTCTTATGCTAAGGCTATAAAAACTCCAAATTCTCTTGGAAATAAGAATATTAAGTCTCAGAGAAAGTCTGGTCACTCATCCATCTCATGCATACATAAACAAAAGAGTCATCTTGAGCAAAAACACCACAGATCTACCACTCTGAACCACAGCACCAACATAAAGGTATAAAGGTTTTAATGATAGTTGACCCTACTAGGCACACCGACTTATTCCTCACAATGTTGGACAAAGAGAAGGTTGCAGTTAATTGTTTTTCATATGCTAGGATTTCTAATATTGCAAGAGTCCTAGAGAGACCCTAACTCCTGACAAATATGACCAAAATTTGATAGTAGTACATTCGGGAATGAAAGACTTGAGATGTAACGTACTGAAAAACATCCAGTGAGATATGTCAGAATTTTTCACACATTACAGATTCAGGTAAGACACTTGCTCTGAGTGAATGATGCCCAAATACAAAGAAAATATCATTGATTTCAATAAATGGTTAAATAGGTGGTTTCATTCCAGGAGGATCCAGTATATATTAGCATGGAGTAAGATGCCCAACATTTCAGCTTGCTTCCCCGTGATGGCCTGTGCTTCTCATTCCAAGGCTTCCATACAATGGCTAAAGGATTTGCTGCCACCCCCAGGGCCTTTCTAGGCATAGTCCAGCTGATAGACATTTCAACATGATTAAAAAATAACAGCCCCAAAATTGGATCAGTTAAGGTAGCTGTCTTTAATCCTAAAAGCCTAGCAAATAAATTGCCTGATCTTGAGACACTCATTCATTTGGAGAGCATCCGTGTCTGCAAAGTTACTGAGACTTGTATTAAATGCAAAGAGAGCACTTGGTTTATACCTCCATTACTTGCGGTAATTTTAACTACCTCTCAATACACTGGAATATCTATATCTCCAATGTAGGGTATGTCCAAAAATTCTTAAACTTAATAAAAAAAAAAATTAACACTATGGCTGCTTCTAGCTCTACACCCCTGGTATCTCTTTCCTCATTGAAGTGCGGCAACAAACTTGTGAACTCCTCCTTTAAATTCTTAAAAGCCCTACAGCATACACCACCAAACTTAAAGACCTCAAATATGCCAGTCCCAACCTACTCTATGACAAAATATCAAAATTCATTTATGACTGCACCATCCCTGATCATGACAGAGCAGCCAGCTTCATTAAGGAATTTTACATTCATTTGGAAAAATACATAGAGCTAGCAGTCCTTACCAAAACCACGTATCATGCGGCAGTGAAAAATAAACCATCCTGGGGGTTCACTATTAAAAAACTCTGCAACAAAATAAAGAAACTCCTTAAATTATATAGCAAATCCAAAATGCATCTTCTCAAGGAAAATATCAATGGTTTGCAAAAAAAAAAAAAAATGTCAAATTCTATAAGGCCTTCCAGAAGATCCCAGGAATTTAATATGTCTTCTCCAGCCAAAGATAATTATAAATCCTTCTTTAACTACATTAGAAAACTAAGAAACAATACTCTACCCTTTTCAGAATTTCACCCCAAGACTGCTACACAAAGCCCTACCATACCTGAATCCCTTACTCCCCCTATTTTCTATAAGCATTATTTACTGAAAGTGCTAACCAAGACGAAAAATGTTTCTGATGTGGAAATTGACAATATACCTAGTTGCATAATTAGTAGTGTTGAACATGTCCTGGCTGACCTACAGCCTAACCTGTTTAACCTAAGCTTACCTACTGATTTTGTTCCTGATGTGTCACACACACTACAGCCTTAATGCCCACAATAAGACTGGTCTTACAACTAAACAAGTTAATTACAGACCTATCATTCTTAGAAGTCTTGTTTGCAAATTCATGAAATGTGTTATAGCTGACCTCATAAACTAAGATATCAAGAATCTTATTTGACTCAATCCCTAACAGTTTGGCTTTGTGCAATGTAGCTCCTGTGTACTGAATCAGTCAAATTTCTTTAAAATGTTCCAGAGTCTGTAGGGAGTGGCCACGTGGAACACACAGTGTATCTTGACCTGGCCAAGGCCTTTGACATCATTCCCCATACTGGTATCATACTGAAGCTAACTGCTTTAAATATTCACCCAAATGTGGTAAAATGGGTAGAACACTGGCCGAAAGGTGGAACCCATTAAGTGCAAGTTCCAAGCACCTCATCAGAAAGTATGAATATGACCAGCAGTGTCAGTCAAGGTTCAGTACTGGGACTACTCCTTTCTGGCCTTGACATCTCAGATCACTAAGCAAAGAGTGAAGATACCTTGGCCATCAATGGTTGTAGATGACTGCAAACTTGTCATTGTTAAGTCAACTTCTGACACACAAACCCTGCAAAATGAATTATCCCTGTTTAACACATATTGAGGTAAAACTGGCTCAAACTAAATGCTAAAAAGTGTAGTATCATGAACATGGTAGAAAACCCATCTGATCATCAGATTATATAGACAATACACAAAATAAATATGCAATTCAGGACCTAGGAACTTGGGTTGATAATTCCTCTTCTTTTCACTAACATATGGCAGCACCCATCAGGAAATTATTTTACCTAGCACTGTTAATTGCCAAAGAATAATTTCAAGAACTAAAGTTGTAATGACTCCCGTATATTTAACATTGATCAGATCAGTTATTAAGTACCATGCCCTCATCAGGATGTATCTCACTAAACATTTTAACCAATTAGAAGGATCACAAAAGATCCTAACCAAAATGATCACAGGCCTAAAGCCCTTGAGCTATGAAGATATGCTGGAAGCTCTACCTCTTTATTCAGTGTCTTGCAGACATTTGAGGGGGAAGATGTCTGTCTCATTTACTGCACCATTAGAACCATGCTTATCCAAGGCTTCCTGTGTTTCTGCAAGTCCATTGGCTCTACAAGTATTAGAAACAATGGCATAAATCTTCATCAACATGTGAATAAAATACTGTAGGAGGATGGGTTTATAATCCAGCACTTCTCAAACCTCTGGAATAAACTTCCCATGCTTGTTAGCAGTGTGACTCCCTCTTTTCATTTAAACATAACCTAGGTAACAGGAAGGGTAATGACAAATGTACTCCAGGATTGACTGGCGTGGCTGTTATGGAGAAAGGAGGTGAGGCTTAATGGAGGGTGATGGCAATGAATAAATGGTCATAAGACTCAATGCCCTTGGAATATCTGTGAATCTGTCAACCTATAAACACTAGCAGTCTGCCCTTTGAGGCTGACAGCCTATATAACACATCTTTTCAAATTCCACTTGAAAATACTTTCAGTTAGGCACTTAAAAACCTAATCATAGAAGATGGCCTTATGGCCATTTTTGTAGTTTGGGTAAAGGAAGTTCAGAGTACTTTTTGTTTGTTGATCTGCACCATAAACATACATTCTTAAAAGTGAGAAGTAAGAAGAGAACAGAAAACTGAGGATGTCTGACTATCTATGGAGTGACTTTGTTTGCAGTTAAAGGTTTAATTGTTGTGCCATAGGATTAGAATATCTATGAGTATCCTTAGGCCTGCAAGAATAAAAAGAAGAAGTAGAAGAAGAAGAAGAAGAAGTAGAAGAATAAGAAGAAGAAGAAGAAGAGCAGACTCTCTGGTAACTTACATGTCTGGTTTAGGCATGGAAGAGCTCAAACTCAAATATCTGGATGAGAATGTTAGTCAACTGTCCAGAAGAGAAGTGCAGCACTGGAGGTGAAGTGTACAGACATTTGAGTTTGTATCTCCACACTTGTCTCTATCTTTAATATGGCTTGAAAACTCAATCAGATAAGTTTAGGACTGAGGAATGCTTTTAGTCAGCAAATAACTAAGGAAAATAGAGATGTAAAGTGATGTTTTTCTTTCTTGTAATATTTTGGTTCTGAATGACTATTTTCTGCTTCCTCGTGCAGTTTCATACTTCACTGTATATATAACTGTTAACTCTGGTATCTAAATCATTCTTTTCTATGTAAAGTATTTTATTTATTCACTGGTCATTAGGTTTTTATTAGGAAATAATGTAATATCTTCAAAGGTTGCTGGCATCCACATTTAATTATTTATAGTGCTCTACTACATACTTCCATCAATGAAGAAAATTATTTGGCTTATTACAAAGATGGAAATAGTAACCAAGGAGGTCCCCAGCCTTATAAACTGCATTGCTGGCAGTTTACTGCCTTTAGCTGTGTGTGTGTGTGTGTGTGTGTGTGTGTGTGTGTGTGTGTGTGTGTGTGTGTGTGTGTGTGAGCATGTGTGTAAGTATGTGTGAATGTAGGAGTTATATGTTTTTGTCTAAGTATGTGTGAATGTAAGAGTTAACTTAAATTGCAGTTATTAAAGCCAAGTGAGAATTGGAAGGCACTGACACTTAAGAGAGAGTGGTGAAAAAGGGGCTTAGGGAATGAGATCTAGAATCTCTTTATGGAGTGTTCACTGTGAAGTCATTTCTTGGGAATGTATGCTGCTAGTCATACCCGGGACAATAGTACTTGCTTCCTGCAAGCTTCTGAGGTCAAGCTGCACTTAGTAAATCATTACATGATTCATATTGGAGTACTTTCCTTATATTTTAGTTTGCTTACTAGTAGTGATGTGATTCAAATTAAATGAATCCTAGTGGCCAAAAGATTTTTAGATTAAATATAATTTTACTTTTGGGCAGTCTAGGCACTACAACATCAGTCCTTTGCACATTTTCATAGTAGGTGGCAGTAATAGCATTCAACTCCTCTGACCTAGCCTTTCACTTTTTTCACAGTAAGCATGATTTGTCTTACTTTCCATTGAATGGACATATGTAAATTGTATTTAAATATTCTTGATTCTGATTTCTAAAAGGTAAGTTTGCCAGATAATCTATTTCAGGCAACACAATGTACTAAATGTAACCTCTAGTTTGTAGTCCTTAAGTACATTGAAGGCTTATCACTTCCTTGACCTAGATGAATTTACATTATGTCCTTCTTGCCTTTTTAATGATTATTACATTTTTGTCTCAGTGGTGCTCCTGTATCTGTATATACTTTGCACATCTATGATCCTGGAAAGGTTGGCTTTCTATTTCTAAGCAGAACAAAACACTTTATGGCACTAGTTTCTAAAATATGCAATGGGGAGCTTCTAATTCAACCCACTTATTTGTGGCCAAATTGATTTAATTTTAGAGTTTTTAGTCAAAGTTTCTCATTCATGACATTTTATCAGTTTCTATGTCAGAACATTTCAGATTCTTGTAGATGAGTAATATGACAAATCCATTTCCTTTACTATATTTTAACTTTCTAAAAGTTAAATTTCCTGTTAACTTGCTTTCTAGTTTCAAATGCTGTGGAACTTGGACTTGTTTTCAATGTAGAAGATAAGAGTACAATCATTTCTGCCTACTTCATCCAGTTTCTATGAGCCCAACACTTTCTTGTAACTCATTCATTAGTAGATGTCTGTTATACAATGGAAAAAATACTATCATCTGACAGACATAAAATACATAGCAAAACTGACTCTAGTCAACATCTAGTGTACCTATTAACACCCTGGCCTACACAGTAAAAATGAAAATATCTTAAAACATACATTATAAATACAAAGAAGGGGTGGAGCCAAGATGGCTAACTACAAGCAGAAATTTTTCAGAGCTCTGCAGTCTTTACTGAAATTATACAGGAAAAAAGATTAGAAGAAAATACCTTTACACGTCTCTTCATATAGGGAAAAAAATGGTGGGCCATTGTTCGGGACTTTGCCATTTCCTCCACTATGGTGCGATCTTGGAGTTGGTATATTTTAGTAGGGGGTGTGGGGGGCACAACCCCCACATTTGGGGATGTGGGGGGCATACCCCCCCCACTTCATTTTGTGTTTAAACTTTTTTTTTATTTGCGGAGCAACAATTTATTTCCCCTGGGGAAAAAATCACTGTTCTGTGTCTTCGCTTTTTAGGGAGTTTCAACCTTATTGGATCAATGAAAGAGTGCTCGCTCATTTCATTGTTTGATAAGGTAATATAGACCTGTTTTGATAGCTAAGGGAGGGGCATTGCATAACGTTGCAACAGAACAGGAGTAGAGGCTTATACCAGGGCTGTTATTGGGATTATGGGATGTGAGCAGGTGTTTGTCTGCAGATAAAAGATGTCTGTTTGGTACATAAGTGTCAATTAATGGGCTGGGGGCAGGACATGCAAGAGGTTTATGGATGACATACTAAGCAACAAACAAACCAAACTAATACACAATGTTGAAAATACAAATCCTATTCAACCCAAGTTATTTTGGAAAAAGTGGAAGTTAGTCCTAGGGGTAGTCCTTGGAAATTATTGATTGAAGAAAGGGAACTTTGGTTGCAGATTTTTTTGAATGCTTCAGCCCCCCCCCCCCAGGACTTAACAAAGTGCTTACTTAAGAGGACAGTGTATGAAACGTGATCATCTTTGCAAATTTTTTATTATTTTTAATTTTATTATGCATTTTCATGTATTTTATACATGTTATTATATTACTGTAATTTTAAGAGTAATTTATTAGCCTATAAGTTAATCAAAATGCACCTGTGTTGAATAAGATTTGTATCTGCAATTTTAGACAACTGCTGCTTTAAGAGTTTGGAGCCATTTTTGCAGTGGAGTTATCATCTGATTTAGAAGATTATTTAAGCACAAATTTTAAACTTGGCAAATTTTATCTGAAGAAGTCTGTATGCTTTTAGATGAAAGTGCTTGTTTGTTTTATGTTTTGACTATTAAAGTTCATTTTATACATTGTTTGAGCTTTGAGTGTTCTCTAGCATAGTTTTCAACATTCTGTATAGGTTTATGGATGATGTTATGTAGTATAATAGGTCACATGTATTGAAGTTGGAAGGAGGAGTTCAAGCCAGCAGAGTGAATGCAAGGCTTTACAATGATGACTTGGATGGGATGAATTTGTGGCAAACTTGACAATTTTATTATAGCAGCTTTCAAGTTATTCTTGCAAGGAAGTATGTACATTTGTAAAGATTGCATATCCATAGAGTAGTGAGGGCAAGAATTAGGCTTTGGCCAGGGTAATTTTGGTTTGTGTGGTGCGAAAAGTTTTGTTCCTGTATAGGATGCCTAGTTTTCAGTGTTTTCTTTTTTTTTATGCTACTTTGTATATGGATATCAAATTTGAGTTTGCCATCAAGTATTGCTCCTTATAATTTGGTATTTTGAATAAATTCAATTTCTGTGTTGTTTGCAGAAAAGATTTTGAAATTTGTTGTATCGGAGCAGTGTGGTTTGTTGGAGAAAAGAAGTTTTTGTTTTTCTAGGGTTCAATAGAAGTTGATTGTTAGTAAGCCAGGCTTCTATAGGTGAGAAAGCTTGTTGTGTTATATGTTGCAGGTGAGTTAGTGTGCCTGATTTGCAGATGATTGTAGAGTCATCTGTGTATTGTATTAGAGTACCTTCATCAAAGGCTACATGAAGGCAGTTGATAAAGACAATGAATAAAAGTGATCCAAGGATGAATCTTGTGATAGACCTGTGGGGTGATGAGATAGGAAGAGATAGGGTGTTGCCATTTTTCTGCTTGCTGTCTGTCAGTTAGATAGCTAGAGAACCACTGAAGTGAGGGGGGAGATATTTCAATACTGGAAAGTTGATCAAGGAGCTTAGAGTGAGAGACCCTATCAAATGCTTTTGACAAGTCTAAGAATAATGCAGATACTAGTTTACCAGTGTCACAGGCTTTGTTGACTGTGTCCATAAAAGATAGCAGAGCTGTTGAGGTGCAGTGGGCAGGTCTAAAGCCATGTTTTATATGAGTGAGAAGATTATTAAGTGTGATGTGGTGAAGAAGTTGGAGGTGTATGCATGTTTTGAAAATTTTGGAGAGGGGTAGGACAGGATTGCAATGGGACACAAGTTTGTCACTTCAGTGGAGGAACCTCTGTTATGAATGGGGATAATGTGACATTTTCCATTTTCAGGTATGGATCTATTAATTAGGATGCTAACTGGAAATGCGATTGCATCTGCTGCCAGCTTTAGCTATTCTGCTGAAGTAGAGCAGCATTTGAGTTGTTGTAGTAGTTATTTTATTAGGGATAGAGGAATGGGTTAAAAGGGGATGAGGGGGGATTTGGTGTTAGTGAGGTGTTGATTATGTGAGTGTGCTGTGGGGGATGTGTAAGGGTTATTACTGGGTCATTTATTAGGAATAGTGGTTTGGGATATATATGTAGGATTTAGAGTTTGGTTGGTTATTGATTCTATAAAGAAAGTAAGTATTGAATTTGGTGGCTGTTTGATGGGGTGTTGTGTCTGGGTATTGTCTTGAAATGTCTTGGTTTCAAAGGGTTGAGAAATGATGATATGGAGGACCAGAATTTCTTAGGATTGCTTTTATGGTAATCTTGAAAGTGGATGCAATATATATATATATATATATATATATATATATATATATATATATATATATATTTTTTTTTTTTTGTCATAGGATATTTGTCTTTTTGTCTGATTCTAGAGTTTTCTAAATATTTGTAGGTTAATGTCATTTTTGTTCTTTAGCCAAATTCTCCAAGCTTTGTCTCTATCTTTTATTAGGCTTTTGCATGATCTGTCGAGCCATGGGGCACGGTTATGCTTAATTCTTTAGTTCATTGTGGGGCTAGTGCATTGAGAATACTTAAGAAAATCTTATTGAAATGTTCAGCTGCCTGATTAAGGGGGTGGTTCTTTTTGGATAGCCCAGCCAGTAGCTTTCAGAGAGTCAATGAATACATCTTTGTTGAATTTGTGTAGGTTCCATATGATTTTGAACTTGTTTTATGGGTTTGGTGATAGTCCTATGGGTATAGTATAGGCAGGTATATAGTCACTTAGAGATTCAAGGAGTGGAAGAGTATTTTTTAAGGTTAGACACTGGAATCCAATCTCAGGTGGATTGTTGGGTATTGTTTTTACTGTATCTGGTTGGTGTATTAATTAAGTGAGTAAAGATGCAGAGGTTTATATTGTTAGCCAAGGTATCTGTAGAGATAGTATGCTAGTCAATGTTAATGTCACTGAGGATAATGGTCTCAATATGTATTGTTTCAGAAATCCAGGATAGGATGTTTTCAAGATGGGAATGTTTTGTCCTGCAGGGATATACAATACAACAATGCATATGTTTTTAGCTAAGCTATTTATTTATTTATTTAAACATTGCTGATTGGGAAAGTCTGACTAGCACAGAGCCTATTTTGAGCTGAGGCCAGGGGAAAAATGCTCTAGATGCATGTCTTTGGAATGTGGGAGGAAACCGGAGTGCCCAGAGGAAACCCATGCGAATGCAGGGAGGACATGCAGACTGTGCACATAAGGCACCCCAGGTGAGAATTGAACAGGAGAACCTCTTGCTGTGAAGTGACAACATTAACTACTGCACCATTGTACTACCCAAATTTTATTTTTAGGAAAGTGATAATGATGTAATAAGGATTTCTGCATTACCAAATTTGGGTATTGTTTTAGCATAGGGGATAACTGTGAGGGTATTTCGGAAGACTAGGGCATCTGCAATGATAGTGTAGTAGCTGGGGCGGGGGTGGAAATTGAGAATTCTTTATTCCAGGTTTAGCCAGGTCTCTGTGATGGCAAGGATGTCTGGATTGTAGACTGTAAGCCATGTGTGAAAGGTTGCCAGTTTATTGTATATAATCCTAAGTTTAAAAGTGATGAATTTTAAGTATTTAGGTTGTAAGATGTGGTTGGGGCTAGGGTTTGGGTGAATATCCCCACACAAGTGTATCCAATTGAAAGAATGTCTAGTAGTTCCTGGAGTTGCTATGTGTGCTAATTTTAGGTTGCAGTGGTTGTCATAGAAAATTTTGAGGCAGAAGTAATGGGATAAAGGACTAGAGATTAACTTTGGGGATATCTGAGCGTAGCTTGTGGTAAGATGATTAAATAGTGAGGATGAGGCAGCTGTGGAGGAGTAATTTATTAGTAGTGTATGTGGAGCTGTTAGGCTGGAGAGGAGGAGAAGGAACAGTAGTGGGAGGCATGAGTAAACTATCATGAGTTGATAGTTAAGGGAATATTCTGTTTATTATCTATAAAATAATAACTGTAATCAGAATATTTCCTAAGTCTATTTTATTAATCTTATTTTATTACAGGCGCAATGTATGTAGTGTACATAGTTAATGTTAGTATTTATTCACTTTAATACATTTGTTTTAGAAATGAGTTTTGCATTAAGACTTATATAACTCTTTATATTTAATAAAGTACTACAACAGCTAAAAAAATACAAAGAAGCTCACTTTTTATGTCCTTGAAAATCAAATTATTTTCTTTGTTAAATGTTTATGGTAAAATACGAAAAATAGCCTTTTTTGTGGATTGCTACATTGTTACTGAAGTAATACTGAAATGGCATATAACCAGCTACCTGATAGCCCACATGCTGAGAATAAGACATTATTTTACACTGTCATATGCCTTCTCTCAAAAAGTTCCCGTTATCATTAGCTTAATAATATAATCCATTAACAGAGTCTTCCCCCTCAGTACCATCTTTCTATTTTCCTTGGAACAAGTCCATTCCATGAGTGCAGGTCTCCATACAATCTTTGCTTGGATGAAGATGCTGCTTCTGGTCCTCCATCCAACCCACACTGTCTCTGTGCTCAGTACCAGTTAATACTGTTAGGAACTACTTATATGGTTGGATCATTAACATTGTTATAGGGTCACATAAATTATATGTTGAAATAACTGGGTTAGAGCTCTGACTATTTTATTTTTCATGGCTTACAGAAAATAAATCCAATGTAACCATATAATCTAAGTTGGCATGTGACACTACAGTTTAATCATGGCTACTAGAGTCTTATATACTTGTAGACGTAATCGATGATTCCACCAGTGACTTAATGAAAAGATGATGGCATAAAATAAGAGTCATCAAGTTCATAACAACTGCCAGATTCCAGAACTGTCTACAGATGACTGAATTAATTGCGTGAGCAAGGGTTAGCATTTCAAACCAGTAGAAACCTGCAGCAGCCTGCCCTTTGAGGATCAGTGTTCAAATATTTTCCTGTTCAACTTGAAGAATCTCCCGCTCCAGGGTTTGAAAGCAGAATCACAGAGGACTGCTTTACTTTTATTTATCCTTTGTTATCCAGGTTAGTCCCACTAAGCAAGTAGCCTCTTTTCAAGGGAGATCTGATGTAGTATTTATACTGCTAGGGGAAATTTGGCCAGAGCATCAGACAGCTTTCCATACTTCCATCAATAGGTACTATGGGATCTCTTACATTCACATGAGCTATCACCAACTCAAGAGGATGAGGCCACAGTTTAACATACCATCTGAAGGATAGCACACTCAGGAGGGCAGTAGCCCCTTATGATGCACTGCAGGGTCAGCAATCATCCAACCTGGTGTGAGAATAAACTCCATAGCCTTCTACACCAAAGGCAAGTATGCCATCTGTTGTGCCACTGACTGGTTTGTGACTGCATGTGGAATTTGTGCAAGAAAGACTCCATATCTCTCTATATATCTATCGATCTATATATTTATATATATAAATATATATATATATATATATATATATATATATATATATATATATATATATGTATATGTATATCTATCTATCAAAATGTGGAATGGCACTTACCTGAAACTAGGATGGTGGAATGCATCTTTTCCAGTTTCTGTAATGCCATTCTGAAAAATCTAAATGCACATTAGTGAATGGTAGTGTACAATAGCTAATGTGCATTCAATGATCTGATAAGAGATCGCATTGCAGTGAGGACTGGGAAATTTACCCTTTTCCTCACTGTAGTGCAATCTCAGAGTTGGGATATATAATATGCAGGGGGTGCAGGGAGGCTTGCCCCCCCTGCAAAAACATTAGTGGTAACACGGATTTTTGACATTGGAACTTTCAGTGTTCGAATATCGATTCTGTGGTTACCATTTCCGATATTTTGGTAATTTTGTATTACTAGATTTGGAAACTCAATTCAATCAAAAGCTGGAAAATTGTTTTGATTTTCCACATTTCGATACTAAACTTATATATATATATATATATATATATATATATATATATATATGTGTGTGTGTGTGTGTGTGTGTGTGTGTGTGTGTGTGTGTGTGTGTGTGTATATATATATATATATATATATGCATATGCATATGCATATGTGCACACTTACACACACATGCGCATACTTATTTTTTGCCTGTCTCCCCCATAAACACACTTTCTTGAATCTATGAAGTGGGAAGTGGCCAGAAAATTGAAACTGTCCAATTGTCTGTACTGTGGCTTTATTTGCTCTAAAGTGTGATGTCTGAGCAAAAAATGCCATTTTTTTTCTAAGTCAGAATGTAGTACATGTGTGAGTTGTGCTTATGTCTTTTATTTCCTTCAGTGGGTAAACTAAAAAAAAATTCTTAATCTGCCATACATATGATTTCTTAATGGCATGAAAATGTGTGAACATGTGACCATTTGATAGGAAATGATAAAGATATACATCCACACACCCACACACACACACACACACACACACATATATATATATATACAGAGAGAGAGAGATAGCTATATAGATATAGATATAAATATAGATATATGAGTCTTGTAAGTTCTATTTGTATTTTTTTTCTTTTGGAGAAAAAAATATACATAGTATATGATGCAAAATATGTGGAAGCCATGTGAACAAAGAACTGTATTTTTTCTACTCATTGATTATAAGAGCTGTGGATGCACTCTGTACATTTTTAGTGATTTATATTTGAATGGCTTCTTTATATTTTAATCTGCTTACTACCAGTGATGCAATTCGACTGATCATAACCCTGGTGGCCCTAAGAATTTTAGATTAGGGATAATATTATTGGTGGGCAGTGTAGTGGACTGAGACACCACAGCACCAGTTCAATGGACATTTTCACAGTGGGTGGTTGTGGTGTAATTCACACTCACACCTGGCTTTCTCATTTTTCACAATAAGTATGATTTGGCTTCCTTTCAACTAAATGCACATATTTTAAGTTAAACTGAACTAGTCTGCATTGGGATGTCTCTCTTTGGATGTTTTTGAATGATCTTTGATTCTAAGTCTTAATTGGCCATTTTACCAAATACCATGCAATATAATTTAATAAATGCAACTTACACTCTGTAATCCTTAAGAACTTTGCAGACTTAGCACTTCCTTTACCACGATAAATAGATTCATAGGTTCATAGATAAGCCCTTGTGGGCTATTTTAAGCCTATTTATTTTTCCATTTTGTATTCAAAATAACCTATCCCTTTGGATTATAGATTGGTCTTATCCCTCCCATGGTTGATTATTATATATTATACCATGATCCCCCCAAAACGTGCACGCTGATTGGCCAGCGTGCCCGTTGTAAATCGAGTTATACTAATGGAAAAAGGTCCGGTCGCCCGGACTTTTTTCCATTAGTATAACTCGTTTTTTTTAAACACTGTCTCGCTATGTTAAATGGGTTTAACATAGCGAGACAGCTTTAAAATAAGCAACGGAGATCTCCGTTGCTTTTTTTAGTGTCTCGCTATGTTAAACTCATTTAACATAGCGGCAGTGTTTAGCAACGGAGAAAGCAAGATCTCCGTTGCTTTTAGTGTCTCGCTATGTTAAATGAGTTTAACATAGCGAGACAGTTTTAAAATAAGCAACGGAGATGTCCGTTGCTTATTTTAAAACTGTCTCGCTATGTTAAACTCATTTAACATAGCGAGACATAAAAGCAACGGAGATCTTGCTTTCTCCGTTGCTTTGCTCAGCTCTGATGTACTGCGCAGGCGCGCAGTACATCAGAACTGCCGCGGATGCCAAGACATCTGCGGAAGGGCAGTAAACAGGCATTATACTATGCCATTATTTAAGAAAAGTAATAGTTTCTTTTCTTAAATAATGTCATGGTATAATAGCAATAACCCACGCCTGGGTGTGGGTAATGCTAAATTTACCCACAGTTGGCTTTGTTTGGTCCCTCGGGCTTCGCCCTCGGGACCAAACCACGCCAACCGTGGGTAAATTTAGCATTACCCACACCCAGGCGTGGGTTATTGCTATATTATCCCTAATATGAGTAACTGGGTTCATACCATAGATAATTTGATGGACCCATGCATGGGATAAAGCATTTAGGAGATGCATCTGTCTATTAGTAGTATAGGAGTCAGGCATATAGTAGATTTCTGTTTCCCATCCATACATCTAAGTTGCACTTGAAAATGAACAGGGATTTACTCTATGTGTGGATAAGGAGTCTGTTCCACTGCAGTGGTATCCTTTGTGAAAAATACCTGTCCCTCCAAACTGTTCTGTTGATGTTGCAGGACAGGTTTAAATCCTTAGAATGAGTATTTCTAATACCATTTGACTTGATGATGTGTAGTAAATCCATCAGTAATGGGTTGAAGGATGTCTTGTGTGCTGTCTCTTCATTACCTTTTTAATAATTATTAAATCTTTGATCATACTGGTGTCTCTGCATCTGCACTTACTTCTGACATCCATGATCCTGGAAAAGTTGGCTTTATATTTTTTTTAAAAATAAACTAAAATAACATGGCACTTGATACTACATACATCCAATGCATAACTTCCAGATCCAGATACTCAGGTGTTGCAATACTGCCCACCTGTACACTACTTGATTGGGTTTTCCACTTATAAACATTTATGCATTTGTAACTACCAGCTTCCTGCAGATGGAGTAAATGGCAAATTAGATTCTGTCACTGTTTTATAAATTTCTGAAACTTACATTTCCTAACTGATTTCTTGCTTTGCAGTTTCACATCCTGTGGAACTAGGGCTTGTTTTCCATGTAGCAGATACCAGTGATGCCTTTTCCTGAAAACTTCAGTCAGTTCTGAGGACTGTAGTACTCTCATGTAACATGTCTATCACTAGAGGAGTCTGTTTTTGAAGCAATAAGCAAACTTGACATAGGACAGAGACAGAATATACAGCAAAACTGATTGAGTCAGCATTTAGTTTACCCATTAATATCATGGCCTACACAATGCAGAAAAAAATATGAAAAGCTAAGTACAAAGATAAAGATATTCACATTGAGCATCCCTGTTAATCAGTTATCTTTCTTTTCCTAAATGTCAAGTGTCATAGATGAAAATTATCTTTATAGTAGAGATTCCTGCATTCGTACTGACAGTAGCCTTAATCAGCTTCTTAATAGCTTGCCTGTTACAGAGTATAACTCATTAGCACCTATGTTATGTGGAATGTCACACCTCTAGCAGCCTACATACATGCTTGCATTCCACAGCATTTTCTGAAAAATCAACTTAAATCATAAGATAAACAAATGTTAGTATGTTATGAACAATAAAAACTATTAAAACTATACAAATAGCAATGTTATTAGTAAGAAGTGTCCTTCACAGCAATAACAATGATTCACAGTCTTTCCATAAATGCCATAATATACTGCACACAAACCCAGAGCTGTATCATATTTTTTGCTAAATTTTCATAAACAACTTGTGATACCTTGCAAACTATAAAACCTAGATATATATTCTTAAACCACTTTTGTTAACCAGACATAAGCTTTCATATACAATCAAGAAACTTCTCTTTGGATGCATGTTTATTGAGATATTTACATAAATATGAAAACATATGCTTGATTATATAATTAGCAACACAAATAACACTGAATATCTCGCAAGATGTGCAACATACACTGTAAATAGCAGTGACAGTTTTCTTCAACAATATGTAATGTCTCACCTGATGCCATGCAATAGTTTGTAAGTCACTTTTTTGAAGAATTGAGTATATATGGAAATATTGCTTATTGTTAAAGTTATTGACGAAAAAAGTGCAATATCTCAAGTATATCATTCTATAAGTGGACTTGGGCAATACATTTTTCTGTCTCCCACGGTAGCATTTCGCATCATACCCTTCAATAGCACATAGGTCTCTCAGTTATGAAAATATGAACATAAATGTGAACACATAAATAATAGGTAGCAAAAAGTGATTAACGTTTCTACTGTCTACACTACCAGTCCTAGTGTAATTTTATTGTTAATTATTCCTTATCCTTTTTAATACTGCCTATTATTAGATGGCAAGTCACTTAGTTAAAGAAGCCAGAACCAAAAATGGCCTGGATGTTGTAAGGTGCTGTGAGCGTTAACTGGACAAATGCAAAAAGAAACTATAGGTTTGAATAAGTTAAGAAACTCTCCTGCTCTTTGGTATGTCTCCTCGTAAAGTGCTTCAGTTATCTTTAGCTTATGAATGTCATCCAGAAACACTGTAGTCCCCTTTAGAGCTATTCTCATAATACCATCTGCTGTCTTATTTTCCTGAGCACAGGTCCTTTCACAGAGAACAGTATGCATACACCTCATTTCTTCCTTTGGACACGTAAATCAAAACAAACTGTTCTGTTAGGAGCTTTCCTTCTTTGTGTGTGTTTTGGGGTAATCATTGATTCTTAGTCCTTCTTAAGTGATAGGTTTACTAGACAGTCCATATCAGAGAACACAGTGTAGTAAATGAAACCTAGTATGGCTAATACAAAGAACAGCAAGAACAATCTGAGCTGGAAGGCCTTACAAACATCTGTACATGCATTAAAATTGGCTGATAGAAGTATCTTTCCTTAAAAAGCAGAATTGTACAAGTTCAGTAAATAAATCAAAAACTATTATGGTAAGGATGGTGGTAGTTAGGAGCAGCAAATGTAAGGCCTGTAATGCAGTGACAAAACAAAGTCAGCAACATATACATTAGTTGAGAGGCTAGAAAAAGTACAAACTGTACTACTTTCATAGCTATAATGAAGGAGTAAGCAAATGCAGGAAAAATAAGAGCTGTCTCTGATACAAAACGAGTTCTATTCCTTGTTCTTCCTACCACATGTTAGCTTTTATATCAGAAATGCCTTAAGTGAAAGTCACTGACTACCACTCTTGGCACCATATATGGCCTGGATGCTAATGGTTCTGGGAATGTTAGGTTGTGTAAGAGGCAGAATTAACAGCAGGCTGGAAGGGATGTTATAAAATCCAATGTATTGGAACTATAATTTGCACTCCCCCAAATAAGAACACAAACAGACAAATACTTTCCATACTCACTATTTCATCAATGTATTTTTGCTACTTTGGAGATCTGTTGGGTCTGAAAAGAGCTATTAGTGTAAATAATCTGCTTTTTTCTATACATACATTTGAGTTCCTTTCATTTTCTGTGCACTTTGAAATTGTATTTCTACCCACCATACAACTTCTACCAAACTACCACTATCCAGCATCTTCTAACACTCAGCAAATGACAATTACTGCCTAAACAGCATTCTACATATTCTGGTATTATTTGCTGCTAAAGCCAATTCTTGCTATAGATTTTACAAACATGCAGAAGACAGCCAGTAGTGTTACCCACCTCCATATGCAGACATATTGATAGCTTCTGCAGTCTTCATAGATGCATCAAACAGCTACTTCTGTTGCAGCTACCTTGGGGAGACAGTAAGACGGAGATGGACCCCCCCCCCACACACACACACACACACATGGCCTGACTGATTATCATCTCTGAAGAGGAATCAATGGGCTTATAAGGTTCTCACATCACTCAAAGAATGGATGAGCTGTAGGGTTCTTGTAATGGATGAGGAATTAGGGAAAGCAAACAGATTCATATAATGCTGGGGAATCTTGAAGTTGGAAATAGTGAAGGGTAAAAATAATTACTGTGAGTAAGATTTCAATTATTTAGTGCAAAAGCAATAGTAAATTATAAAAAGGTGAACAAAATAAAAGCTATACATGAAAATGTGAGGACAATAAACACAAAAATGAATGCACAATTAAAAAAAAAGAAAAGAATACATTAACTAGTGAGTGCACTGCATTCATACTTATGCTTGGAGAAAGATTAAAAGTGATAGATGGCAGTGCAAGCAGTGTGGCAGAAAATATGAGAAAATACATTGAAGAGCTATCAATTAAATTTGTAGGCTATGTGGTGGTCATACCAATTTGCAAATGTTTTGATTGAAGTTTGGCAGAATTATGCAGCAGCAATTTATTATTTATAACCCATGCTCATCATACACCAACAGTGTTAAAACTTTATACAAAGTAACAGTCATTTCATTCAGAACACAACCAAAGTCTAGCATGTTCAGTTTCCTGGTAATTTTTTTTCATAGCAGTTCTTATTTCTGGACATATGTTGTAAATAATTTCCTTACTAATGCTGTTGAATCAATATTATTCTAGTCTTTTTCTGGTAATTTAAGTCCTCAGACACTTATTTTCCTCCTCAATTTCATAGAATAAATGTATGACTTCCTCAAGGTTATCAGCACTTGACTTTGGTGGCCTAAATGTTCCAACAATTGTTATATGTTCCAGGGTTGTCTTTATTGTCACAATTACACAATGCACAGTATTGGTGCTATCACTGAACATGTAATACTCACAGGTCTCATAACAAGCTTTAATCCCTATAATAACACCTCCACCTGATTCTTTTGTTAGAATGTCTCTTAAAGATATAACATTTATGCTCTGACAGCAGTAGTTTCCAGTTATGGTTCTTTAACCATGTTTCATAAACAATATCACCAATTTTGTTGGAATGTAGCAAATTTTCTAATACTAATGTGCATTAACAATTATCAGAGATACATTAAATGTTGATATCTGTAAACTGTTAAACTTCTGACATGATAAAAATCCTGTCTTAGTTAGTCAAATCTTACAATATATCTGCTGCAAAAATTCTCTTCCCTTGTCTTGACAAGTGCCTGCCATCTTGTTTAAGCACACTCACCCAAAATTAGGCTTGGATATTCTACACATTTCCAATTTTTTAACGGGCCATTTTTTTTTCATGTAGGCATTTACCCCAAAAATCAAAAATCTTTTTTATTTATGCTGACCTGACTTGCCTTTCTACATGTGATTTGTGAAAAATATGTCCGAGCACCTATACATCCATCTGTGATGGCTGTAAGTTCACTTCTAACCACCTGACAGTCCTTGCAGATGAGATCGTTTGTACGTACATTAATACATAACACTCCATACTTCCTTACATTAAGGCATTCTAAGACCTTTCTCACATCCTATATTTTTGCTCCTGGCAAGCATACTGTAGTTCAGTGTTCTTTATCTTCTCTAAAGTATTGATTCCTTTAATAACTGAATCTCTAATTACAATTATATAATTTCTGACCAGATCTGAAGAATATCCCCTTCTTTGTCAGTAATATCTCTTCTACCAGTTGTTACAAAGGAATGATCTTCATCACTATTAGTTTTATTAATCTTGCTGTTTTCATGGATTATTATATCTGCTTGTATACAATTCTCATCCAACTGACTTAGTACTTCCATGCCTGACCCATGTTGTCAACTTAGATCATTCTCCTCATTTGTTCTATCAGGCATGCTCTTCAGTCCTTCCAACTTCATTTTTGATTTTTTCCTTTCATCTGCCCCTTGCCTCTTTTTTCTAACTTTTCCATTAGAAAAATGATGCCATTTTCTGTAGACTGAATGCTTTCTGATTCAGCAATGTTAGCATTCCCTGTAATCTGTGTGTTACATCACAAAGCACTATCACTGTTTGTATATGCTCTCTTTGCATCATCAACATTAATCCATTTCTTTTTTCTTACTTGTTATTTTGGTGTGCACAGCTTCCTTTCTTTTTTTTCTTTATTTTTTATTTTGTCCTATATGGTCTGAATCCTGATATTGCTGAATATGGGTATCCTGAATTCTAAAGTTGCCATTGTTTGTATTATGTTTAAAAGGGCGATGCACACTTCCTTTCCTAAATCTGCTATATTTGCAGTTCACCTAATATAATCTCATTGGCCCAGTCATTAATATATAGCTGTACCAATTGCACACATGCAATAACCACTATCAGTAAGTTTAGCTGTACTAGTACTGCTAATGGTAAGAAAGTCATCCAACATTTGACATGAGGAGCACAGGTCACCAGTGTTATCAGTTGTTATCTTTACATAAGCATAGTATTCAGTACACTGTGCAAGCAAATCGTTAATGGCATACTCATATAAGAAATCTATTTTCATCTACAAATTAATAGATTTCTAAAAGAAAAGAAAAATCAAAATCAGTTACTAAAGAATTCAAAGAAGTTTTTTATGTCAAATTCTATGAGAAAATCACACACACAATATGCGGCTAAATATTAAACTAAGTATACCACACTAACTTTATACTATGGGATGGAATCCATAAACTGATCACTGTGACCTATCATATGAGTTGTGCCAGTTACATAAATGCAGTAACTTCTGCTCATTAGTGATCACAGTCACACCTCATTATAACAACACAGATCAGACGTAAAAATAAAATACAAATCACAATAAATCTCATCTTACTAAGCAGTTGCACAATAAATCACAAACCAACTCAGTGTTGTTTCAAATAAGCACTGGACTGTTTTGTCTACAGTATGTGTGAGTCTGTACTTGACCAGATCCCTTGGGATGGTTAGAGTTTGCCTGTCTCAACTATCTTTTTGTGAACAGTGAAAACCAGAGGTAAAATGAAAAATAAATCCTCCTGTCTACAAACTATCCCTTTCTTCTTACAAACAGTAAAAACAAAAAAGAGAGAAAGATAGAAACATATATAAATCAAAATAAATCTTCACACTGTTACACAATTGATCACAAATCATCATTGGAGTGTTTCAGATAAGCTCTGGATATAAGTGCAACTGGGAATAAAACAGAATAACGTTTCTGGCAGTATCTTTAGAAAAGCACTTAAAGCAAGCAAACATACTGACTTTAATGCAGGTGAGATGCATAGTATGATTAAAAGGACTAATGTGCTGTTACAGTAAGATTTATTGATTGTGCAGTTAATCACTTGAATGTCTAGTGATATCAAATGTAAGCTTAATAGTAACAAAAAGTCTAGAAATAGAAGTGGCTTGGCCAATATGTCTGACTGATAGCTATACCTGAATACTGCCCTGAAAGAATATAATTTTAATTGATCAATTTTGAAATCAAAGAGCTTCAGAAAAAAGTAGGAGGAAATACTATAAGAATGGCTGGAACTAAAAACCAAGAAAATAAAATAGTTTTCCTCAAATTTCATCTCAGAAAAAAAAAAAACGCTATCAGACATATAAAGATGGGCTGATTAGAATTAATCCTGCAAAATGTTCCAGTGAATAAAATGAGAAATATGTTCATCAAATGAACAAGATATTTCCTCTGAAATGAATAAACTGGATCTGATGACAGGTTTAATAAAAATAGTTTGCAAAACACAAATTTGTTTGGCTAGAAACTTGATCAAACAGCAAGGCATTCAAATTAGCAACATGGAAGAAACACTGAATGTCATAGATGGAAAAATGATTGTGAAACGTAGGTTGAAAATGTATTAAAGTAGAACAGATTGGTAGTTGGAGAAAGGAGATGACATGGAAATCAAATTGAAAAAGAATAATATCAAAAATGTATGGCATACCTAAAAAGTTTGAAGGTGACAACATCATTAATTTTCTTTTAAATTGAAGACCTGAAGAACTAAGTCTGCCACAGGTGATATCTTTTAGAATAGAAAGAACATACATGTCATCTCCCTCCACAAGAAAATAAAATGCTCTCCAAAAATCCATCAGTATAATATTATATCAAGCTTTGACAAAGATCCATTTCTCACAGCAGCCTAGACAAACCCATATCCTGGAATTAGAAAATATTCATCAGCTTCGGTAATGATTATTCCTCTGTAGTTGTCAGTAGAAAGAAGGCATGTTTACCATTAATAATACAATTAAAGAACAAATGGCATCAAAGGAACCTTGCTATGCGTGAGTCAAAATATTTTTATCTGAGGGCAAACAGACTGTTGAGAACCTTCAAAAGGTTCTGATTTTTTTATACAAGCTAATTAAAATTTTGGAACTTGTAGAATGAGTGAACTGGTGCACTATAACTTTAAGGAGACAGGCTCTGAAAAATGTATGGAAAACCAAAGTCAAAACAAAGAGACGGTCAAATAAAAATAAAAACAAACTGTTTCAAAAGTATATCCATTACGATAAACAGAGTTGTTTTTTACTGCCTGCACGCTATTTTTCACAAGGAAACAAAAAAGGTTCAGACGGTAAGTAAAAACTTTCTAGGTTTCTATAACATATTTTATTATTTCAGCCACTTGCATTTTAGGGATGAATGGCTGTTTGGAAGTGACAGCGAGATAAGAAATCGACAACGCAGCAAACTCGCTTAAGTGTCAGTCCTTTCTCTTGCTTTCTTTTCCTTATAAGTTGGTACATGACATGCCCATTTCATAGTTGTGTTAATAGGTAAATGCATTTATTTATAAGCATTCTCAATAGAGTATTCTTTTTTCAACAACAACAAAAAGTATTGTCTGTGAGATCCGTTGAAATACAAAGTTGTTTAATTGTTTTTGGCAATGGTTTCTATTGTAGAACATTCTCGAAATATTTCTGACATTCTAGCCTGCCAGCATTTAAAGCTCTCTTACCTTCCAGAGAAACAGGACTGCTTTAGACTCCTACAAGCTTGATCAAGAGAAGGAATCAGTGTGTATGCATGTTATCCATGTCAGAAAAGAATCAGGAAGAAGAGAGAGCTGTAACGTATTATAAGAAATAAGGGCAGAGATCTTTGGAGTTCAATATATAAGGACAGTTTTTTTTCTAAGGAAGGAAAATAAATATAAATCCCTGCTAAGATATGATTCTTTTAGTGATTCTGGTAGAAATAATTACTGATTGACTAGTTTCACCTTTTTGTGTTATATCAGAAAAAAAGGGAAAGAAACATTAACAATGGGACAATAACAGGGAAATTCTTAAACCCTCTTAAGGCAATATTACTAACACTAACAAGACATTTAATTTCTATATTTGCAGTATTTACTAATATTTACTAATTTCCTTTTGCAAGGAAAGCTGTTAAAATATATTTAGGATCATAGAAGGTTACTATGCTATTGGCTCTGTGGCCCTTATAAGCCTAGCAAAGAGTTTAGCACATGTTTAGACAAGTCAGCACTCAGAGCCCCTGTCTAGCAGTAACATAAGTGGAATTCCAGGAGTGTATTTTCTGTTTTCCATCCAGTTATCCAGGTTGCATTTAAAAAGGGATAATGAGGTACTCTGCTTGATGTGGAGAGGGATTCTATTTCACAGATGGGGTTGTCTCTGAGACACAAATCTGTCTTACCAACAAGTCCTATTGATATCACATACCAACTTGAGGTCGCATGTATGGGTTGCCCTGCCAGAGTGGAGCTTGACTTTTGGATATGCAGCAGTCCAATCAAGGCAGGGTCTGAGATTGCTTTGTATGCCAGACAGAGGTCACCTCTGAGGAGTCTGTATTAAACTGAGTAGAGGGAGAGGGCTTTTAGCCTATCTGTGGAATGTAGGTGTTTGAGGCCCTGGATTCTACTGGTGAGAAACCTCTGTGGTCTCTCCAGCTGCTGCATGTGCTTTGCGAGGTACATGCCGAAAGGGGTGTTGTACTCAATAATTGGCCTTATAATGGAAGAATACAGGGATCTTATGACCTCTTTGTCCCTGGATGAGATACCCTTATTTATGAGGTGGGTCATGTAAAAAGCATTCCAGACAATGGAAGCAACATGGTGGTCAAACGTCAGGTTGCTATCAACCTGGGTGCCCAAATCCCTCACTACAGATTCTGTACTTAGGACATTGTTATTAATGTGATAATATGTGGGGATGTCACTCTCCCCAAAGAGGATGATGATGCATTTTATAGAATTCAGCTTGAGGCCATGTTTCTGGCACCGGCCATTTGTTTGGGTGAGACCCTCTTGGAGGACGTCCACATCACTTGGGGAATTAATGACTGTGCCCAGCTTGCAGTCATCTGCAAACTTGGTCAGCCATAGCCCACTAGTTTTGCCCTGCACCTCAGAGAAGTATATCCTGAATAACAGAGACCACAAGACCGATCTCTGAGGTATGCCGCTCATTAAGGGTCTACTGCTTGAGGTGGCTACCCCTATTTTGATTAGGTGGGTTCTATAAGTGAGCCAGTTTGCTACCCTTCTGGTAACATATGGATTGATACCTAGTTGAGAGAGTTTGTCTACTATGCCCGAGTGGGGGATAGTGTCGAAGGCTTTGGCCAGGTCAAGGTAGGTGGTGTGCACTGTCTTCCCCTCATCCATGGCTTTGGTGACTGTCTCAAAGAAGTTGACCAGATTTAACAGACATGACTTCCCCTTGACAAAGCCAAACTGTGTGAGGTTGAATGTTTGGAGGTTGCCAATGTTCCTGTTAATGAGGACCATGACAATCCATTCCATGGCCTTGCAGATCAGGCTAGTTAGGCTGATGGGTCTAAGAGGGCAGTTTCCCTAGAGATAAGGGATGGGGGGCAGGTACTGGGGATGTCCTGATTTACTGATGGGGTACAGAGGGGAGAAGTTTTCACTGAATCTGTCAGTAAGTAGATTGGCTATATCTACAGCATTTAAGTCTAGATAGATGACATAGGCTGTACTATTAGATTTAACTCAGTCTAAAGCTGGCAATTTTGTTACATTGGTAAGATTATTTTCTTATTTATTTTCAATTTTCCTTCTAATTAGTTTATTCCAAGATAAAAGAAATGGAAAAAATGCATATAAAAAAGATGGACCAGAGTAAGAAAGAATGCTGGTTGGCTAACAAGGAGGCTAAATTAGCAGATGCAGTACCAAAGAAAAAGGCATCAGAAGCACTTTACCAACTTGTGTGTGACTCAGCAGATGACACAAAGAAACTCTATGGAATGGCAAGGCAAAGACAGAACAATAAAGAAGAAATGTCATATGACACCATTTGTACGGGATGCCAGCAGCAGCCTGATCACCAGTTCACAGGACATCAAAGGCAGATAGAAAGAGTGGCCTAATGGTTAAGGTGTTTGCCTTACAAATACAAGGTGCAGGGTTTGAGTCTCACAAAGGATAATTGGCTAGGCTTAAAGTGGCTCGCAAGGGAAGTTAGCTTAGTACTAATCTATGAACCTATGAATCTATAAACCTATGAGTACTACCAGAAATGTCTGGATGAGGAATACCCTTAGAAACTTCCCCATAAAAAGCTAATGATGAAAGAGGAAGCACGGCCCACTCCAGAAGAAGTAAGAACAGCACTAAGGAAAATGAAGTCAGAGAAAGTTGCAGGCTCAGATGTGGTTACGGCAGATATGATCAAGACTTTGGGTGAATTCTGGAAGAAATGGCTCATGGAGGTACTCATAGCAGTATATAGAGAAAGGAGTACACTAAATGTCTGGAGAATTAGTATTCTAGTACCAGTGTAAAAAGAACAAAGGGGAAATTTACAGCTGTAGGCTGTATAGAAGTATCAAACATCAAACTCCTTCCACACTATATGAATATGATGAAAGGTGCATGATAAAGGACAACTCTGAGAAGTAGAGTTAAGATGGGAGATGAGCAATTTGGATTCAGATCAGCATACAGCACAACTGACACAATGTCTGTAGTGAGACAGAGAATGTAGAAGAAACTGGAGGTGAGAAAAGAGTCTAACATTGCATCTACAGACGTGGGAAAAACACATGACAGAAAGCTAATTTGGGTAGCCCTGTGGTGGTCTGAATTCCCAAACACATTGGCAGAATTAGTGCAGACTATGTTTAAGGAACCAATGGCACAAGTATCAGTAGTGCTCAGAATCACAGAGGTGTTCGCAGTGGGTGTGCATCTGTGTTCAGCTTTGAGCCATAGGTGTTTATACTGATGACTCACCACATTAGTCAACATGTCAGACAGACAATATCAACAAAGCTGTCCTGACCAGATAATGTGGCATTACAAGCAGACTCTGAGCAGGAACTTCAGAAAATAACAGTGGAACAGAATCCCAAACTGAGGGCGCATTGGATGAACCTGAATCCAGACAAAACAGTTTTAGTGGCAGCAAAAGGTAGCAGAAAAATTAGATAGAAGAGCAAAAATACTGGAATGAGTTAACAGTTTCATGTATCTGGGAAATGTGGTTGAGGTTAAGTGAAGTCTGAATGAGGAGGTAAACTAGAATCAGTGTGCATTTAAAAGGTACAGAGTGTTCAGGGTAGTGACTGACAGAAGAATGCCAAAGGAGCTAAAGACTAAAGTGTACAAACCAGCGGTGTGTCCAGTACTTCTGTACAGTACAGAAACGTTGACAGTAATCACACAGTAGTTGAGGATGCTAGACTTGATGGAAAAGAAATGGCTGAGACAGGTCATAGGATTAACACCATGGGGTCAATGAAGAAATGATGATATCTGAAGAGAAGAGAAGAAAAGAAGCTCTAGTTGCCGAAAAGGTCAAAAAGAACACATTACAAATAGTTTGGTTATGTGTGCAGGAAAGCAGGAGATTATTTGATGAAGAAGATTTGGGAGAAAGAGGAAAACCGCAAGAAGAAATAAGGACATCCAACAAAGGGATGGATGTTTTGATGAGAGAAGACCTGTGACAGTGAGGTGTAACTATCAAAGAAGATAGGAGAATGGAGTGGGGAGAGATGATGACAATTGACATAATATGCTATGTAGGAAATACGAAAAAAGAGGTTAACAATGATGATGACATTTTATTATTAGATATCTTTGGGTCAGTGAGATATTACATTTTACAAACAGCTTGACAGGACATTGAATTTACTAAATGTTTCTGCCATAATGGCACCAAGAGCAGTATGGGGATTGGGGGCGAGAGAAACACTAAATACTCTGATGGGGAAACATCGTTTTCTGGTCTTTCTCCGTTTTTCATGCTGCCTTACCACACATTGAGGGATACAGTTCACAATTGGTTTTCAACTGACGAGCGTTTATAATTCGAGAGGATTTATTTATATCCAGCTCATCTTGACTATCGCTTTTATGGGGTCGTTTGTGGAATATTTTTCATCTGTGTTTCAACTCTAGATGTTCATTGGGGCCACCATTTTGAGGTTTGTACTTGCGCATGGTGCTTTCTGCAACTTCGTATATTGGGCTAGTGAGAAACCCTGGGTTCCACATTTGGAAATATTCCTATCGGGGAAGTCTACTACCAATACAGGTACTGTGCTATATTTTTACCAACTTTTTTGCAAAATAACAGAAACGGACCATATTATTGGTGTGCCTACCAGTGTTTTTTACACAACTCGTGTTTTTGGGTCCACGTAACAACATCGCAGCCATATTCTGGCCCGAAACTTTTTCTGGATAAGAATTATATGCTACATTCTTTCGGAACTTGCTTTACCAAAGCAGACGAGTACAAACTATTTATACTGTGACATTCTCTTCTCATTATATTTTTTGTGAAGATAAAGAAGGACTGTAATACGAGTGTGTTCTTTAGTGTTATACAGAACGTGTGTTCTGTAGGGTACAGCAATTGTATCCTAACTATATTTTTTTGCTTAACAAACTTTGGTTTTTCAAGATATTTTTATATTTTGTCTGGCCTAAGTGGATGGTATTGTAGGGGAAACTCGATTGTTGGCCTAATACAGAGCGTGCTGAATTAATAATCCATTGAACTGGCTTTATCACAATCTGTCCAACACTGTGTTGGCGTCAGGTTCATGAACATTAATAATAATATATTTTTTTGTAGATTGCAATATTTTGTATCACTGATGGTTGATATCATAGCATCTTGTATGTTGGGCTTTGTATTTTGAAGTTTCTAACTTTCAACACAAATGCATATCTGATACATGTATAGTATCATTGAATATATTATCTTTGGGCTAGTCATCAGGATTATTTACACTAATCCTTGTGTTTTTGGAAATGGTTTATATTTTTAACATACCATGATTCCTTTCTATTTATACTGGATTGTATAACCCTAGTGCTGAACATATTATACTAATAAGTGAGTTATTATATTAATGTTAATATTACAAATTTTGGACATTTATGATTGTGGCTTTATCCAACCCACTATAACTTTATATTTTCAAATAACCAGGTTATTTTGTCTGTGTCAGACATTCTAACTACCCATTTAAAGTTGATTTTTTATTAATCTTATGGTAACTAAGAGGGGATGTTTGAATATGATTCTATAACAAGTTATAACATATCGGGTTACTGCCACCAGGCATTAAATATACCATTTAGGGTTTGATATTGCTGTTTCAGCCTTGTCATACAACAATTTAGCTTTATATATTTTTTACACACTATTGTGGTTGATCCCATTATTTTTTATATATGGTGGCAGGGCTTGTTAACTATTGCCTTTTTGGACAACTTCAGATTATTCATAAATACTTTTCAAGTTTCTAAACTCGCTTTTGTATACTCTAATGATATCAAGGGCAAGCATTATTATATGTTGGATACTGAATATCTGATCCTACTGCCATCTTTTTTGTCTAGAAAACTTAATTAGTGAATTTCATGTGTTCACTCACATTAACAACACTCTTGTATATGTCAAGGTGGAAATTGTGCTTAATTCTTATGCCATTTGCTTAGCTAGTGGTAGACCTTACAGACATTAATACTTTGTGATATTGTATCAATAGCACAGTCCTTTCTCATTTCCAATACATCCTTGGGTATGGTTAGGACAGACAATATTACATTTTGAGTTTTCATTACATTTTTTATATAACCCAAAATATAGTTTTTTCAAGCTACATATTGAGTCATATGAACCTGTCTAACATAGTTTTCTACACATTCTTTTTAAAGGTTTGCCATAAATCTGCACTCTTCTGTGATTCAAATTTTTGAGATTTTTTGAAATCACTTCCTTTCCTGATTTGCTCTCACAATCTAGTTTTGCTCTCAGTTCAGATCCCATTTTTTCAAAAGTTCCAGCAACTTATTGTCATGGATCTCCAAAAATTACTATTAGGTTTATGCTCCGATAAGGATGACTTAAAAATCTTTGGCATTGGCACTGATTCAAGTGACACACAAAATTTGGAAAGAACAGATCCAGTTGACGGTTGCGAAAACTCTTTCTATAAGCTTGGTAAACAAATTAAAGTATTGAGAACAAATATTTGGCATCACAAATTGTTCAAAGCTTACCAAGTGCAAAATATATCCCCTAGAGGATTGAGATGCAAAATTCAACCACTAGTTGCTATACCAGATGATGCTTTGCTTAAAGAATGGCAAATAGCACAACAAGAAGCTGCTATGGCCAGGGTTAATATACTATCATCATTTTATGAGAGAACTGTACAAGCAAACATAGTGGAAGTAGAAAAAACTTGTCATAATCTCAAACAATTTGAGGATAACACAAATTTTCGAGATTGTTTGAGCAAATTAGCCAAGGAAGTATCTACCTTGGAAAATAACCTTAAAAGCAAGAAATTGCACAAATTTGCCCGCGATAAGGAAGACTATGAGAAGGGCAGACAATTTGAATCACAGAAGGGTGTCAGGTTTGCCCAGGGCACCAAGAATGTGTCTTTTGTACGTAAAAAAAGACCTCGGTCCATCTTAAAAAAGACAGGAACAGGTTACATTACATCTGGTGAGGAATCCTCCACTACAGACACAGATATACCCAACATTGGGGATTCTCCAAATGCCAAAAGGGGCAGAACAGCTGAAACCCCTTTAGGGGCAAGAAACACAGAGCAGGCAGGAAACACAGGGGTCACAAGCTTAGAAGAACTATTCATGTCAGTAGTGAAGCAAATGAACAGCATACTAATGTACTTAACATTTCAAAACATGTTTTATCTGATGAACAACATGCTTTATTGAATAAAGGTCTCGGTTTTATTCCTGGTTTCTTTATTGATGAAAGCTCCTTGGTATCTGACACTTTAGAGTTTTGTAGAAAGATTAACCTCAGAATATTTTTCCAACAACAGGAGAAAACTAATGACACTCAAAGATCATCTGATTTTAGATTCCATAAATCATCTTTCACCCCTCCCATGGACAAACATGTCGCTGTTTTTCAGCAGGCAGTCATAAAGGATATACATTTTCATTTTAGCTCCACAGATATCATGAGGAATAATCTTTCACAAATTGGAACAATTAGCTCTTACACAACTTAAAAACAACAGAGATATTGTCATTATTCCTGCAGACTAAGGGGGTGCAGTTGTGGTTATGGATAATGATCACTATCAAGGTGAAGGTTACAGACAGTTATCCAATCATCACCACTACATGAAGATGGTTATTGATCCTACACCATGCTTTCAAACGGAAATAAATCAATTTCTGGAACAGGCAGTTGAGGCTGGTATAATTTCAGAGAAAATCAAAGCACATCTGACAGTCAAAGAACCTGCAAAACAATACCTATACCTATTACCAAAAATTCACAAATCTATACAACAACCGCCCGGCAGACCAATTGTATCTGGCATTGGTTCACTTACGGAACCCCTATCTGCCTTTCTTACTGAAAAACTGAAACCATTATTAACACAGATTCGTGCAAGAATACAGGACACCACTGAATTCCTGCAGATAGTCACAGAATCACAGCTGGATCCGGATTGGCTTATGTGTACCTTGGATGTATCATCTTTATACACTAGCATTCCTCACTGGGCAGGTCTGATGGCATTGGAATTTTGGCTTAACAAATCAAATCTATATCCGCCAGGAATGAATACACTTATAATATGTATGGCTGAACACATTTTGACCAAAAATGTGTTCTATTTCCAACAGGATTGTTATTGGCAACTTCAAGGGACGGCCATGGGTGCATCTTTTGCACCCATCTATGCAGACCTTTTTATGGGCTACATAGAAGAAACCATCATATACAATCCAATGCACAACATATACTTACCAGAAATTGATATATGGAGAAGATACCTGGACGATTGTTGGTTGGTTTGGAAGGGAGGTAATGAATACCTCCAGGAATTCATGGAATATTTGAACGGGAATATCTGGGGTATTGAATTTACGGAGGAACATCATTTGAATGAAATTCATTTTTTGGATGTTCATCTAACAAGGCAATCAGATAATACACTTCAAACATCTGTCTACAGGAAATTCCCACAATTCAATACTCTTTTGCATGCGGATAGCTTTCATCCCAAACACATCACCAAAAACATTCCCAAGTCTCAGTTTCTGAGGATAAAAAGAATATGTTCCTCACAGGATGACCTTACTAAACATCAAACTGATTTAACCAACAGATTTTTGTCCAGGGGGTATTCACCGCAGATCATCCACTCAGCCATTCAATCCAGCAATATCGAACCTAGAGATTCTCTTCTACAATATAACAGAAGAAAAAGAGATAATGGTTCCAACTTATGCAGATTTGTCACAACCTGTGGCCGGAACAGCAGGAATTTGATTAATATCATTAATAACCATTAGAACATACTCAACTCGCACCCCCTTTTGGAGGATTATTTAGGGGAACGGTGCTATTTTTCATATAGAAAGGGTAAATCACTGAGTTCTCACTTTTCTCATTACAAAAGAACAAACCCAAAGGATGACAATCTTACACAAAGGACACTCACAGGAGATAAATTAATTGGCATCTACCCCTGTGGCCACTGTAGCTTTTGTAGCTACATTTTCAAGACCACTAGCTTCACCAGCAAAAACACAGGACAAATATTCAATATTGAATTCTTTGGTAATTGCAGTTCAGACTGGATAGTCTATCTAGCCACATACACTTGTCAGACCTTTTACATTGGCCAAACATCCAGACAGTTTTGTATCAGAATTTCGGAACATTTAGGGGACATCAGGAACCAGAGAATAACCAATGCGCTATACAGGCACACAATTAAACATTCCACTGCTAAATTTTCATTTACCATCATTGATCGCATTATTGGTAACCGAACCTTTAAGGTAGGGTGGCATGATATTCTTAACAAAAAAGAAAGGAGGTGGATAATAAAACTTGGGGGGCTTTTTTCCCCAGGACTAAATGACAAATTATGACTTTCTAGCATTTACTAGTCAGTCTAATTATTTTGTGCAATTGTCATTGTTACTTTATGATTTTTTTCATTCGACTTTTTATATGCTCTTGCTCATTACTTTATTATATATTTAACCATTTTAAATTCACCATTCCTTTTCAGCAACCCCATCATTATGTTTATTTCATTTGCATTATTATGCCATATATATATAAACAATTTCATTTGCATTATTATGCTATATATATATATATAAACATTAACCTGACATTTTTGAATAGATGAATAACATTCTTTATATTTGAAATGTGATTATTTGTGATAATTTATCATAACCTCTTTTTGCTTTTTTCAACCACAGGAAATGATGCCATTAATCTAATTGGTTGAAGCTATATAAGACTCTGACCCAGTTACTTTTCTATGTACTACTGAGGAAAGCCTTGTGCTGAAACCGGTCTAGTTCAAATAAATCATTGTATTCAGATTCTCCAGGGTGCTGGCTTTTTTTCATTTTTGGAGCTACCATACTTGCTTGCCTGGCACCAGCCTAACCTGCTAGCTATCTCCTCATAGTTAACAATGATGATGACATTTTATTATTAGATATCTTTGGGTCAGTGAGATATTACATTTTACAAACAGCTTGACAGGACATTGAATTTACTAAATGCTTCTGCTATAATGGCACCAAGAGCAGTATGGGGATTGGGGGTGAGAGAAACACTAAATACCAGGGTAGCTACATTTGTGCCACATCAGCACTTAAACTATTTCAGGGATTGGGATGTGGTACCACAGGCTATGGGAACCACAGGAGGGCAGCCAAGTCAGTGATGGGTAAAGGGATGGTAGTGTGTATGTGTGTTTGAATGTGTACTAGTTTTCGTGAGAAACTGATTGCAGAGAAGTCAATGCCTATATTAGCAGCAGTTTACTACTGCAATGAGCAGAAGAGCAATGATCTGCACATCATGGTAGTAACTGCAATTTAGAGACATGCAAATTATTCAGTAATGAGGCTTTCTTCATCATGACTAGCATGTCTCTGCCTTTTGGCTTTTCCTAGCTAGGGATTATCACAGCGGATCACCGGTCCGCAGATTGATTGGCAGTGAAGTTATTACTGTATTGAGTTGCCAGCCTGGTGCCCAACCTTCATAGAAGGCACACACCACGCACACATGCGCGCGCACCTACCTGCATGTCTTTAAAACTCAATTCTGATGTGGTAGTATTCATTCTGAAGGTTTACTGAGCACATCCAATCATCTTTTCTCAGAAAGGTGAGGTTAGACTGTATTGTGACTATCTGGAACTGAGTGTTTGGCATGCTGATTCAAGAGACTGAGGTCCAAAATTGTCCTTGGGTCCTTGTTCATTTTTTGGCACTATAAAGAGTCTTGAATAATTTCTGAACTTTTGCTGGTCTGGTGGGACTTCTTGAATGACTTTTTTATTTCTAATGCTGCTGCTTTTTCTTTGAGAGGGTTGTACACTAGGACATTTTTTTCATGGAGGGGGGTAGATAGAGAAATGGAATAAAATAGCCTATGGTAATTATTGTCCACATCCAGACATCTTTGGTGATGGACATCCAGACTTTTAGGTACAGAGATTTAGGAACACATATAATTTTATACTGATGTGTGTGTATTTGTGTGTGCCTTTAAGGGACATCTGATTCTGAAAGATTAAGTTGAGATCACAAGAAATTATTGGGTTACCTTGTAATACATACTTTATTTGTTTTCACAGGAGTGGAGTCCCACATGGTTCAGTCCTGGGTCCTCTCCTGTTTGGTATCTAATTCTCTGAAGTCCAGGCCAACACAAAGGGACTCTGGCTGACAAAGTTCACAGATGATTGCAAGTTGGGAGCTATTATTAACTCCCCAAGTGATGATGACAGCTTACAGAAAGGCCTCACTGATACCAACAACTGGTGTCAGAACCATGGCCTTAAGCTCAATGCCAAAAAATGTGTCGTCATCTATTTGGGAAAAACCTGGTTCCCATGAATTATCACATCAATGGTAGACCACTGAACACACAAGGACATATAAGAGATCTGGGAACTCAGGTTGACAGCAACCTTTCTTTTGACCACCACATTGCCACTGTGGTCAAAAAGTCCATCTATGTGGCACATCTCATTACTAAGAGTTTTGCATCCAGGAAGAAAGAGGTCATTGTCTCCCTATACTCTTCTCTCATTAGGCCAGTCATCGAGTACAATGCCCCACTTGGCATGCACCTGACTAGACACCTGCAACAATTGGAGAGGCCACAAAAGTACCTCACAAAGAGGATCCTAGGCCTTAAACACTTGTCCTATATGGACTGAGTCAAAAAACTCCAACTATTCTCTCTCTCATATCGCCTACTTAGAGGCGATCTCTGCTTAACTTACAAAGCCATGTCTGACCCAGCTCTGTTAGAAATGCTACATCTAAAGAAATCCCAATCCTTCCACACCACAAACTCCAGAGACCTCAACCTTATTACCACAATCAACAGTACAAGCTGGAGGGACAGGTTCATAACCCAGAGACTGCCCATGCTATGGAATAGACTTCCCATACATGTCAAACAGAACACCTCACTGGCTGTCTTCAAGAGAAATCATGATGAGTGGATGGGAAATAGAAAATTCACCCCAGGGATCACTCCAGTGGCTTTACTCGACAGAGACACTGGGAACTATGGTTGGGTGGCACAATGCTAGGGTAATCCTATGGGCTAGGCTTGTAAAGGCTCCACGGCCATTAGTATAGTCCACACCTATGAACCTATGAACTTGATCACAGGGAAGGCATGCAGACTGCACATAAAAGGCACTCCAGATGAGAATCAAATGGGAGAAGCTCTTGCTGTGAGGTGACAATGCTAACTGCTGTACCACCATGGCCACACCATGACTAGTATGTCTCTGAATCTCAAAATACAGTGTCATTGGAGCGGAGCCCTATTTGCTCATGATAGGCTTTTTAATGAATTCCTGGGACATTTAGGTAACAGAAAAATTAGCTTGGTAATAGCAGGAGATTTTAATTCTATAATGAATGAGGTGGACAGTAGTGATCAAATAAAACCAATAATTGCTGCTTCAGCTAAAATATTGAAACAAAGGAAAGGGTTAAGCTGAATTTATTGAGAATAACTCATTATTTTACACTCATTATTCTTATCTCTGTGTTACCCAGTTTTGAACAAATGGAGTTTATTTTTTTACTAGATCTGAAAATTAAAATAGGAAAGGAAAGCTATTCCCTTCTACTTTATCACATAACAATGCAATATGCCTTAAACTGACCATGGATATTAGAAAATTCTCTACGGTTTTTAGAATACATTCATATATAAAATTCAAAGAATATTTAGACAAAGAAGTGGAAGAATACATGCCATTTAATAATATTTCAAGGGAAATAAAAAACTGGTATTATAAAAATAAATCAATAGGATAAAGAATTAATTTCATCCAAGAAAAACATCTTAATGTTAAAGTATGCCACCAAAAAGGAGCTAAACATAAAACTAATCTTATTAAAGCTCTAACAGAAACATATATCAGGGAATTTTAAATCATAAAACTGAAATAGCTGCAGAAAAAAATAAATTACAGTAATTTGCTATGACTCTAAAAGGTTTACATAGATTAGAAATGGGACTAAGATGGTTTCTGGATGGCATCACATTAACAGCATCTTTAATCCTGAAAGTAGAAAATATTGGGCTTCAGGTATTGATGATATATTATTTCATCATTTGGTGCAGTGTGTGTTTATTTTTTGTGGATTGATGATATATTGGCAATTTTTAGAAACTTTTAAGGAGATCTACAGTAAATTACTCAAGTACTCAATTACTGGAAGAAAACGATACTGATAAGTATTTCAGAAATATATAAATATTAAACTCACAACAGAAGTATAATCTAATTAAAGCAATAATAATGAAGTAAAAGATCAAATAAATAATAGCACTAGATAAACTAGGTCATCTAGACTTATAGAAAACATTTCCACAAAAATTAAAACACTACTTAGAGAAATGCTCACATATGTTCCTAAATCTAGAGAGCTACCCCATCATAGAAATAATCATTAATTATCCATATTATAAAGCAAAGGAAAGACAAAATATTACTTTATTATTATATACTCATTTAATTACATAATGAAGCTCATAACATTTTTGCATCAATAGTTGCAAATAGATTAAAACTATTATGGACTGCATGCTTAATAAAGACAGAACTAGATTTACAACCAATAGATTAACTCATGGTCACACCAAAATAATTATCTTTGTACTGGATGTGGAAAACTGTAAGGAAAAAACTTGTAATAAATTTATATCTGCAGAAAGATTTTGACACAGTTAATTGAAAATAGTTATTTAAATATATTCTGGATTCCTCAAGATTTTATAAATTGAAAACATACTTAAAAACAACTTTTTCTTTCAACTGAGTTTAACTTAAAATATGTACAATGATATTTAATGAAAATAAAACAGGGATGACTCTTGTAAAAACAAACAAACATTAATCTAACCTTGAAAGATAAATATAAATTTAACTGAAATAAGACAGACATTAAACATATAGGAATAAAAATATTGACAGATATAAACATCACATACAGGCAGATTCAATAAACCCTACATGGTCCGCTAAGACCATGTGCACATCTTGGCTCAACGTTCACATGGTAGCACACAGCTTTGTATTCAGTAAGCATCTATACACAATGTGATGAGCTGCATAACCATGGTAAACACCATGGCATGCTAATTACAGCATAAGCAGCTGAACTGAATGCTAAGCAACCAATTCAAAATGGAGGAGCTATTCAACAAGCTATAATGCAATTGTGTAGACTCAGTGCTGGTTTTCCCTGCAAATTTCAAAACCTATTGAAATACAACCAAGGAAAGGAGTCTACATGGAAAGAATGTTAGGGGCTGCAGTTGCTTTAATTCATGTGTATGTGCAGCAGGCTGATGTCCGTGCTGCTGCTGATGGTATTAGACCACGGCCAAGAAGGAAATAGTTTTCAGACTCCAGTTAACTTATCACAATCTGAATGAGGTGGAAATTGTAGAGCTCTACAGGGTGGATAGAGACATGCTACTGGAACTCTGCAACTTCTGTTGTTCTCAACTCAAACCCAGGGCAAACCGAGAGGAGCCCATACTAGTGGAGACAAAGGTATGTGTAGCACTTAGAATTTTATCTACAGGAACCATTCAGAGACCAACAGGGGACATGCTGGGGGTGCCACAGCATCAGCATCCAGGATCCTCTATCAATTCCTGAATGCTATGCTACAACATGCTGGTGACCACATATATTTTCCTCATATTCTTGAGGACAGGGCCACAAATCTGCAAGAGTTCTACCCTATAGCATACTACCCTGAAATACTGGGTGCCATAGATTGTACACATATAGAAATCAAAGCACCACCCAGGGAACAGGGTAAGGTCTACTTAAATAGAAAGAGCTTCCACTCCAATAACTTCCAAGTTTTGTGTAACTCTAAGGGAATCATCTTAAATGTGTATGCTGGCAACCCAGGCAGTTACCATGACTCACATATCTGGCACACAAACCAACTGTATCAGAGGTTCACTAGAGGTGATATCCCACAGGATATTTTACTGGGGGATGCAGGTTATGCACTAGAAACATGGCTGATGACCCCCATCAGACATGCACACAAACCCACTGAAAAAAACACCATAATGAGGCATATTCTGAAACCAGACATATCACAGAGTGTGTGTTTGGGCTTCTTAAGTCATGGTTCCACTGCTTAGATACATCTGGGGGAGCCCTGCTGTACAATCCATGTACATGTACTTAAATATTCACCATCTGTGTCATGCTTCACAACATCATCCTGAGAAAACAGCTTCAGCATAATCAACAAGGAGAAGGGCCACACATCTCACCACCAACAGCAAGGTCACAATACCTTACACAGATGAGGAGTCAGAGGGGGAACCACTAGCTGCTGTGGGTGTAGACAGATGTAGGCATGCTCAATATACTCTTGCATTGGCTAAGAAGCAATGCATAGTACACTCGCTCACCACCTAAGGACCTAAAGCGTTCATCCCACACACACACACACATACACACACACACACACACACACACACACACACACACACACATACAGTAACATTGATGCTAGGCAATGCTCACAACCTTTACCTGCCCATGTAATGGCTGTGTAATGCTAGTATCAGACAGACTCATCCCTGAAATAAAATTGTAGCGACTGCTATATGTACAAGGTAACTGATGATCCTGGAGTGTTAATACAATGAATGGCATATCCTTGCATGTTGTTACCTAGTAATATAAGAAGTAAAAAGTGGGTGATTTATACCTCAATGACTTTAAAAAGTGAGTGATTTGTACATGGATAACTTTAACATGTGACAGCAGAGACATGTGAATATGTGTCCACTATCAAGTAATAGGCCCCAGGCATCAAAGATTCACACGTTCATACCTCTCAAAATTACTGATGGTCACCGAATGTCCTCAGTTTGGCCTCATACTTTTGTACTGGAAAATCATTAAAGAGAGAAGTTAGAAAGTAATGAGACACATTTCAGTTTCAGACTTCACAACCCTCAGAAGATTCTTAAAAATACTGATGCAAAAAACTGTTTTGATTCTATTAATGGTCAAATTTTGTAAGACCAAAATATTACAAATGTAGAATTAGCAAAAGGACATCACAAACATAGATTATCTAAGCACTAAGTCAGCTGTGCACCCTGAGCATTAGACGCAAAGCTTATGTATCACTGAATCCAAAATATAGAAAACAAGGATATGGCAAAGTTATCATCACTTGAACAGGGTGTTCTGTGTGGGGGCAGGAAGCCTAGGCTGACACAAAAGGTAAGTGAGTGCGTCTGAGTAAGAAAGAGTAACAAAGGTAAGAAGGAATGACCAACACAGCTAAAACAAGTGTTATTAAATACAAAAGTAAGCACTTTCGTGCATAAGCACTTCTTCAGACTAAATTCAGACAAGCCAAGGAACAACTTAAATACAATTTAAAAATGAAACCATCCAATCAGAATTCACAATAAAAACAGCTAACATCAAGTCCTGTCAAATACTATAGAAACAAATCAGTGCTTAATCTTACGTTCTTTAAAATAAGGTCCTAGTGATGTGTTTTCATTAAACCATAATTCCTATCTGCTTGCAAAGTTAGAATCCACTTAAGTTCATTAACCTCAGTTTTATTAAGGAAGTCCCCACCTCTAGTGTTTTTAACAGTTAGCTGAAGCACTTTAAAGAGAAAGCTGTGGTCAGGATGCAAATTAATTTACTTATACAAAGCATTCATATTAACTTTCCTCCTGATGTGCTCCAACACCCTTTCTCTCAAGCTACGACTCGTCATGCCTACATAAAAACTGAGACAGACTGCCCATGTCACTAAATACACCAATTTTGTACTTTTACAATCCGCATAAAACTTAAAATCATACCTAATATTAGTAAAAAGAAAAATACAGTGGATATAAAAGGTTTATACACCCTTGTTAAAATGCCAGTCTTTTGTGATATAAAAAATGAGACCACAATAGATCATTTCAAAACTTTTCCCACCTTTAATGTGACCTATAACCTGTACAATTCAATTGAAAAACAAACAAATCTGTTAGGGGAAAAATATAAAAAAATAAAAAATGGCGAACTTCATGACACCCATGCAGATGGACAATACAGTTATGACTGCTGAATCCTATACAGATGCACTCTATAAGCACTTACATGAGTGCATGGATTCTGCTATCTCAAACAGAACCAAGACGCTATCCTCCAAAAAAAAGGAAGCCAATCTGGTGGTCCCCTGCCATAAACAAACTCTACAACAGAAGGAAGAAACTGTTGCAAAATAGTGTAAAATCCAGTGAGTGGAGGAGCTCGCTGGTCAGCCTCAGTAAGAAGCTGAGATCCCTTATAAGATCCGACAAAGTTAACTGCAAAAACAAAATCGCCACTGATTATAGGAACAGCCACAAAGCATTCTATAGCTATGTCAAGAATCTCAGTGGCAACACCCAGATCTGCTCTGAGTTATACAGCACAATGTCACGAATGATTCAGAACTAACTGATACCTGCAGAGTCCCTGTAATCACAACTACGCAGGTAAAATGCACTCTAAAAGCTAAAAATACAGCATCCATGGGACTGGACAACATTCCAGGCTGCATTTTATACGAACTTCAGAATGAACTGGCTCCCCACCTAAGCACCATGTTCAATCATAGCCTCGCATCAGGCTTTGTGCCCACTGAATGGTGCACAGCAACAGTTATCCCACTCCACAAAGGGGGAGCCACCACTGATCTCGGCAACTATTGCTCTATTAGCCTGATGAGCCTGGTCTGTAAGGCCATGGAACATATCATCATGGAACTCATAAACAAAGACATTGGTAACTGCCAAACTCTGAACCCCACACAGTTTGGGTCTGTGAAAGGCAGATCATGACTCCTGAACCTGATAGACTTCTTTGAGGCAGTCACCAAAGCCATAGATGAGGATAAGGTGGTTCACACAGCCTATCTTGACCTCGCCAAGGCTTTCGATACCATCCCTCATTCTGGAATTATAGCTAAACTCACTAAACAAGGCATAAATCCCTACATCACAAGATGGGTTGCCAACTGGCTCACTTGCAGAATCCACACTGTAAAAGTTGCAGACTCCAAATCTGACATCAAACCAGTGACAAGTGGAGTACCACAGGGTTCAGTCCTGAGACCTCTCCTGTTTGGTATCTACTTCTCTGAAATACAGGCTAACACAGAAGGCCTTTGGCTAACGATGTTCACAGATGACTGTAAACTAGGAGCCATAGTTGAGTCCCCAAATGATGTGGATATCCTACAGAAGGACCTCACTGAGACAGTTGCCTGGTGTCAGAGGCATGGCTCTAGCTCAATTCCAAAAGGTGCATTGTCATCCCCTTTGGTAAAAACTCTGTACCCATGAACTACCACATAGGCGTCAGTCTACTTAACGCAGAATGTGGGATAAGAGACCTTGGGACCCAGTTGGACAGTAGGCTCTCCTTTGATAATCACATCACCACAGTAGTCAGGAAATACTTCTACGTGGCACACCTCATCATGAAAGGGTTCTCATCCAGGAAAAAAGAGGTCATTGTTCCCCTCTACTCGACATTCATTAGACCCATTATAGAGTACAATGTCTCTTTTGGAATGTACCTCACAAGACATCTGCAGCAGCTGGAAAGGCCACAGAAGTACCTCACAAAGACAATTACTGGAAACAAACAGATGCCCTACACTGACCACCTCAAAAAACTCCAGCTTTACTCTGTAGTATATCACCTACTCCGAGGTTATCTCTGCCTAACATACAAAGCTATGTCAAACCCAGAGCTGTTGGACATGCTACACCTAAAGAAATCCTAATCCCTATGAGCTACATGCTCTAAGGACCTAAACCTTGTTACCACAATAAACAGGACATGCTGGAGGGATACAGTCCTGTCCCAGAGACTTCCTATACTCTGGAACAAGCTACCCATCTATGTCAAGCAAAGTTCGTCATTAGCATCTTGATGAGTGGATGGGAAACAGGAAATACACCCCGGAGATCATTTCTATGGCTCTGCTCAACAGGGGTACTGGAAAATAAGTTTCTTGGGTGGTGTAAGCTAGGGAACCTTCTTAACTAGGCTTACTTAGGCCCTTGAGCCGATAGCCTAGTACCTACCTATGAACCTATGAAATGTACCAAACACTGGTTGCATAAGTGTGCACACCCTTAAACTAATACTTTGTTGTGTGTGCACACCTTTAAGCTAATTCTTTGTTAAAGCACCTTTTGATTTAATTACAACATTCAGTCTTCTTGGGTACACACTTGCCGTCAATTAAAGAGACTCTGATTAACCCCAAATAAAGTTCAGCTGTCCTAGTATGATTTTCCTGACATTTACTCAGTTGCCTGCTATAGCAAAAGCCATGATTCACAGAGAGCTTACAAAGCATCAAAGGGATCTCATTATTGAAAGGTATCAGTCATGAGAACGGTACAAAAAAATTTCCACAGCATTGGATATACCATGGAACACAGTGAAGACAGTCATCAAAAAGTGTACAGAATATGGGACAACAGTGCAGTTGCAAAGAACTGTACTTCCCTCCAAAATTGATGTAAAGACAAGACAAAAACTGCTCAAGGAGGCTGCCAGGCAAGTACTGGTTGTGTACTATGTGACAACAATCTCCCGTATACTCCATAAATCTGGACTATGGGGTAGGGTTGCAAGATGGAAGCCTTTTCTTAAACAGAAAAACATCCAGGCCCAGCTAAAATTTGCAAAACAATATATCGTCTCCCAAAAGCATGTGGAAAAATGTGTTATGGTCTGATGAGACCATGGTTGAACTTCTTGGCCACAATTCCAAAAGGTACGTTTGGTGCAAAAATGACACTGCATCACCAAAAGAACACAATCCCCACAGTGAAGCATGGTGGTGGCAGTATCATGCTTTGAGGTTGCTTTTCTTTAGCTGGAACTGGGGCTTTAATCAAGGTTGAGGGAATTATGAACAGCTCCAAATACCAGTCACTTTTGGCCCAAAGCCTTCAGGCATCTGCTAGAAAGCTGAAGATGTAGAGGGTTTCACCTTTCAACATGACAATGACCCCAAGCCTACATCAAAATCAACAAAAAAAATGGCTTCACCAGAAGAAAATTAAAGTTTTGGAATGGCCCATCCAGATCCCAGACCTAAATCCAATAGAAAATCTGTTGGGGTGACCTGAAGAGGGCTGTGCACAAGAGATGCCCTTGGAATCTGACAGATTTGGAGCGCTTTTGCAATGAAGGGTGTCAAATATTGCCAAGTCAAGATGTGCCATGCTGATAGACTCCTACCCGAGAAGACCGAATGCTGTAATTAAATCAAAAG
>NC_056726.1:79045107-79242607 GCF_019279795.1 Protopterus annectens | reverse complement strand
TTAATGGTGTATACAACTGCAATATTAGTGGCACAGTCTATCTTGCTGTTTATTCTGTGTGCAATGAATTTTATGAAGGTGTCTCCACATGACCACTCAGTAAAAGAATTAAATAACACTATTATTGTATTAGAACTAAGAATATCAACAATGCTCTATTTAAACACTCCATTACATGTAGTGGTTTTACAAAGTTTCTGTTTGCTGTTTTGGAACATGTAGTTAGAAATATAAAGGGGGGGGGGGTCCTATAAGGACCAACTGGAACAAAGAGAAACTACATGACAGCTCAGGTTAGAGGCTAACAAAAACCTCGTATTAATGACTCAGTGAATATTAAATGTTTTCTGAAGAATAGAAGACTGAAGATTTTAAAATTAACTGTCTATGTTATATTATTAGATGTGTGCCTTTAAATGACTGTATTCCTTTTGCTAGTGCACTTTAAGTAATTGATTGTTTTATTATGTAATTATTTTGATTTGATATATAAGGGGATGCTGCTGTGTGCATTTTACTTTATTCTGAAGAAGTCTTTTGAGATGAAAGCGATATAAAACTGTGTTTTTTGGTAGCTGCTGGTGGTTTCCTTCATTGTTCGGTCAGACTGGTGGTTTGGTTTTTATTAGTTTTTGCTGCTGCTTCATCCTTGGGACTGTTGTTTTTCTATCTATCTATCTATCTATATATATATATATATATATGTGTGTGTGTGTGTGTGTGTGTGCATAAAAAAATTTCTTAGTGACATTTCAGCATATCCAGTATAAAGCTGAAAAATGCAAACATACCTTATCAAGATCAGTAGTCTTCTGTGCAAATAAATCCAAAAGTAATAGCTTTTTCTGTGTTATCCACATAAACAAGTCTCCTCATCTTCAGGTTCACTAGCTACACTGTTCCCTTTTTATAGTGTAAATCCAGGGCTGTGAGCATGGTGAAGATTAAATTAAGGTGTGAACTCATTAGAATTGCTGAATCCCAAATACTTGACCCCATGCTGCACGTGTAAACATAGTGCAGTCACTTCCTCTGTGTTTGTTGCTAATGGATTGCAACTGTGAATAATTAGTGGTAGGGAGGAGGAAAACACAACAACAGCTCAGACTCTCTTACTTCCAGAGGGTGTGTCATCCATGTTAGACTTACAAATGCAGAATTATATAAATCAAAGTTTTAAATGTAAGCAAGCAGCAGACATTTCACAGTTTCTGTTCACATCCTCTCCTGCATTTCTTGACAACTCTATATATTATTGACATTTAATATACTCACACATTTTAAGTTCAGTTATACAGAATTTCTTGTCAGATAAGACAAGAGTGAGCAACAAATACAGACAGATAAGACAGAGCTGCATGTATGCAAGTAATAGTCATAAATGTTTGTGTGTGTTCACTCAGTGAACTACATCTAACATTAATACATGTATAAACAATCGTCGTGTGTTTTGTTAATACTGTGGATGATGTGGCAGTTGCTTGTTTGCATAATGATTTTCATTTTTTGCTGCAAAGCTGTTTCTGTAGCAAAGAGGGATAAGACACCTTTACCGTGTTTTGAAGGTTCATTGGAGTGAGTTCAAATCCAGACCTGTGTAAATGTATTTCATGTGTACCAACATAAATTTTATAGTGTTTATTTAATAGAGTTCTTTTCTTCCTTTCTTTGTATTTGCACAGTGTGCAGCTTAGCAGAAACAGGGTAAATGCAGAAACACAATGAATATTGGGTTTAGCTGTGCTTAACTCATTTGCACATTGCTTAGTAGTGTGCAAACCTGGACTAGGGGCCCACACAAGAAGCAGACTAAATACATGCAGATAGAAAGCAGACAGTCGACAGTTTCAAAATGGATACATTCTAATAATTTTGTTGAGCACCATGATAACATGCTAAGCGGTGTTGCAAGGCAGTTAACACACAGAAATTAAGAATGAATAGGGAATTATGCAACCATTATATAACTTCCTGTGGTAGCAGTTCAAGTGTAAGGCTGTAATACAAATGGTTCTGGATTCTAATACAGGAAGTGCAACATATTTTTACTGTTGTGACAGTTCAATTTATAGTAACGAACAGGAAAATATCCAAGTGTTACTCCACTATTCCTCTGGCAACAGGTGTAAGTGTAGAACTGCCATGCACATAGTCCTGGGTTCTAATAAAGGAAATTCTAAACATTTTCCTGTTGTTCCATTTCACATTATATTAAATGTCACTAATAAAACTTTATACATAATTATAAATAGTGGAGCTGATAAGAATTATATGTATGAGGGATAAGACACCCTTACTATGTTTTGAAAGTTCAGATGTATGACAGAGGATATACTATCTACTATATATTATTCTGCTATCTGGACTTGGATGGCCTTCACACTTAAATAAGACACAACACAAATTACTGTCTATACAAGGGCCTTGTCAGGTCACACCCATACATTGTTAAAACCTCAGTCTGTCATCTGTATCTATAAATGATTCATGACTATGTCTGAGAAGCATTTCTTCTGTGGCAAAGATGGAAAATCCCTGATGTGGAAGAAAATGTTTTATTCCTCATGCATAATTTTGAATCCCACACTGTTAAAATCAATTTTAGCAGTGTATAAAGCCAAACAAACATGGGTCAGGTCATGAAATTTATGCACCAGTGCATGTCAGCAAAGTTAAATCACCTAGCATTTACAGCAGCAGACAACCGTCAAACTATTGTCAAGTTTCAGATTAACCTTCCAATTTCCAGAACTGCTTTCCTCTCTGTTTGGCAATGTTGCTCTTCACTTAACATCCTCCAAATGCAGTTGGCATCATTTCTTGGATTTGCACACTACCAGTAAATGCAAGAACAGGAATTGGCAGGAAATCTTTGTTTGCTATTGCACTACTTTGGGATTAGACATATCTTGTGTTAGAGGATAAGTTGCCCAATTTAGGGCACAGACGTGGGGTGTTAAAGGTCTAGAATATTTATTAGACTCCTAGTAAAGCACCATAGGCAAAAGCTTCTGTAGGGGGAATATTCTGGCTCCCAGTACAAGTCTGAGGCTTGGAATAGTCTGGCCAAGGCTGTATCCAGTGTGACTGGCATCCCACACACTGGAGAACAGTGCAAGCACCACTTCAATGACCTAAAAAGATGCAAGAGGGATACACTCAACCAGTGTTTAGATGTGTTTTAAACTAGTAACATCCAACAGCTGTGTAAGTATGCTATAAAGGGAATTTATAATACAGAGAAAGCTAAATACAGGCAAGAATGGTATGCATAATGCTTTTCTTTTCACAGCTAATTCTGAAATAGTAGCAAACAGGCAGTCTGGAGAGACTGAGGGAAGCAAGTGGTATGTATGTAGTACAGGAGAAGTATTATTGTGACTTTAAAAGTTAAAGAAAAATGTTTTTCTTTTCTATACAGTAGTAGCAAAGTAAGCATGCATATCCTAACTGTATAAGCAAGTACACATGCATAAGTCTATAGCACAAACCGACTTTAGAAGTCAGTGTAACAAAAGGCCAGCTAGCGCACAAAAGCTCAAGTTGGAAAAAAGCAAATCAAATGAAGAAAAAAACAGCAGGGCTACACAACTATGAGCATGAATTTATTAAAAACACATGAGTAAAAACAAAGGATAAGCTCTTTCACATATTTAATGGTTCTTCAGATCCGAAGAAGCAATATGTGAAAGCACTTATCCTTTGCTCATAGTTGTAGTAGCCCTGTTGGTTTCTCTTCATTTGGTTAACTTTAGGAGTCAAGTGTAAGACTGTAGTCAGAGGTTGTGGGGTCAAATACCATGATTAACAAGTATACAATACTACAATTCTATAATAATATTACATAAATTAAATTCTACACAAGTGGCATAAATGCCCTGCTGTTAACTGTAAACTGTATGAGTGGATCAAGCATATGTGCAATATCTGCACATTGCAAGGATTACTTTGAGCAATCCATAATTATAGTTTGTAGTTGTTATGAAGTATACTTAAGTATAAAACTTCAGATTAAATAGTTGTATTATTGTGATAATGCATTGCATGGCACATATGATGGTACTAATTTTATCTCTTTTCCTTCTCTCACCCCAACCCTTATCTCTTTTTTTATTTTCTATTATGTGTAGTCAAAATGTCTCCATGTAATCCATCTGTAGCAAGCACAGCAAGGTAGGCCAAACCTGGTAGCTTAGCCAGCCCCACTTCACTGTCTCTGGCACTGATGCCCAGCACATCTGGGACCCAAACTGGTAGTACTGCCTCTGCTGCCCCTGCACCTACCACAGCAGCTGGTGCTGTGATACCCTCTGGGAATACCTGGGAATACTGGCCAAGTTGGGGATTTAATCACCCATCAGGAGATACCAGAGTTGGTACACAAGGCCATGCACCTTACCATTGGTGTACACCAGATGGAGATGCTGCTGTCCCTCATGGTCCATAGAAGGAGAAGACGTCAATCACTCTAACAGCTAGCAGAGTAAGAGGAGGGTGATGACATGCTGGGGAAGACTAGATTCTTACTGTCCCCATATTTGATGGGCATGGGCTTGCATTGTCCCCTCCCCCACCCCAAACATGGTGTCTTCCAGCATTTTGTGTCCCTCCCCATCCTTGTGTCTTATCTTGTTTGTCCTGTTTTTTGCATTTGATTCCTCACTTACCCAACTTACCTGACTCAGAAATACCCAGCATTCTTTTCTTAGCGAAGTTAAAAAAAATAGACACCTGTTCCACAAAAAGATATCTTTCCATAAATAGGTCTCCATTTTGCACACATCTTATTGACACACTTGATTTTGTCCAGTTGGCCATACAACATGATTGTGTTGTCGCCAACCATTAAGCAAAGCTGCTGCTTGGCAATGCACTACATAAAGTGTACAATAACATATATTACCTCTATTTACTGTCCATTTAGTGTTGTTGCCATGAACCTACATCTGGAAACACAAACAAATGGCAGTATCTAGGAAAAGGACACATATTTACAATGCAACCATCTGTTACCTCCCCCTGTGCACTGTAAACTTGGCCTCTCAGTACTTGTTCACAAATATATCAACTACATTAATAAATAACAAGTGTTGTCTTATATACCATGCACATCTTTAGAATAACAATACACATTCAGATTTTTCCAGTACTTGTAGTAATGTGAACACCTGCTTGCATATAGTTTGTAAAGCTATCTCTTAAAGTATACCTGCACATTGGAAACGCAACCATCAAATGCTACACATTGTGCACTCATCAATATGGTAAATACAGAATTTTAATATCTTGACAATTGGACATGCCTAGTTATCCATTGCATCCAGGCTTCCCATCATCTTCTCTCCAACATGTACTGCTGATGTCATCCACTATAAGTTGTCCTGCAACCATGTAAAAGCTAGACTTATGCTGTGGCACTTATGTAAAGTACTGAGATCTGCAGTCTGTGTACTTAGATAGGCAGGTTTCTGCTCTCACTGCAGTCAACTGGGAGGTGTGTGTGTTTGTATGTCTATGTAGTCAGAGAAGCATAACTATGTACCATACAGTTAACACTCCAGTTCCAGAGTTTGCCAATATTTTGAGACTTGCACATGCCTACATATCCATTTCATGCAGGTCTCCCTACAGCTTCTCTCCAGCACGTACTGTTGATGTCATAAGCTCTACTGGTAGAGGTTGATTCACCAACTTTCACAGTATGTGTTCTGTTAGTAAGCCAATTGGTTAACTTTCTAGTAACACAGGGGTTAATCCCCAGCTGGGACAGTTTCTCAATGATACCTGAGTGGAGGATTTTATCCAAACCTTAGGCGAGATCAAGATAGGCAGTATGCACTGTTTTGCCTTCACCCAGGCCTATCACACCAGAATCAATGGGCTGTGACAATATCGCAGTTCACCTATAGGATGACTAAGAACATACACCTACCTGACACAGCTGGATCCATACTTCAACACACCTTCCAGAGGGACAATGTTCCCATAGACAGTTGTGCATCAACAAGCATCCATGTGAGTTTTGGGGGGGGGGTCATCACCTGATGCATGCATGTATAGTCACATCCTACTCTCCTTTTCTAAATGGACATTAGTAATATCCTGGCTGTGTGCAACAGACATGTATGAGTTGTTAATGCTACGTCCATATCTGTTATATCTGTTCGATGCCCTCAAAGAGGTCATCAAGGGCATGCATGATGACAACACCATCATCCTGTGGAACTTGACCAGGACAAGATATTTGACAGAAATCCACACTGAGGTTTTCAATCAGCACTGTTAGATGTGGCTATAAACACCTATATTACCAAGTGGGTAGACTACTGAATCACATACGTGACATCTAAATATGCTGAAATGTATGAAGTGACCTTTATCTCATTTCCAGTGATGAAGTCCATACATCAGAGCTGTCTGCTAGGCCCTTTCTTGTCCATTATTTAAGTCACAGATGTCAAGAATGACATTCACATACAATTTTCAAACAGCTGTATGGAGGACTACAGATTGTGGGCAATTATTGACTCCAACTGTGATATTGGTATTATATAAATGGTATCAACATGCACCAAAGATTGCTGCCACAACCATGACAACACATGAGATGAAACAAAAACATGGGGGGATTTCTTACATTATGAAAACAAATACACAACCCAAGGATAATGTAGACATCACATCCTATAAGCAGATCAAATTGTTTGTGACCTGTGTCCTGGGGTAGATGGTTTGCGGGACATCCACCAGTATGTGGCCATAGTGGTGACAACTCCCTTGTATGCAACACAACTACTGAGTATGTGCAGGGAATCCACATCAAAAGCCATGATACCTGAATAGGTCACAGCCTTCATCACACAAATAACTGAGTACAATGCACCCTTCTTCATATACCTCCCTACACATCTTCCAGTGGTGTGTAATTGAAGTCTACCAACTTTGCCATAGTGAGCTGTCACCACCTTATTGGCCATACCTAGGTATTCTTTTTGTTGCAGAAACATTACTGTATGATGGTGCAGAACCCCCATTCAAGGTATTATACCAGATGCTTATGTGATACCTGCATCAGTGATGCACACAGTACATACATAGCTGTTTGCCAACATGGGTTACATTTGTGACAGTCTGGATTGTGCTCTCTCTCTATATATATATATATATATATATATATATATATATATATATATATATATACGCCATGCACACCAGTCAACTAGTTTGTATTTATCATAATGTCACATACAGGTATAGCAGTATCCCTCTTTACACCTCCAGCAGATGTTACAGTGTCAGGACTGTGTGCTTGAATACTCTCATAGATTTCTGACATGTTATAATAGTTGTACAAGTGTGTTAATCCAGAACCATCTATGATCCCTCAGAATCACATATGTTGTGTCAGAGACATGGGATTACTAGCGGTATTATTCTGATATTGTCCATGATTGTGCTTCTTTTACTGTTGTCCATGAGCCTGTAACTGTGTCCCACTTGCTGGAGACCTCTGCTGACATTGCAGTCATATTCAGTCAAATCAGTTTGCACAGCTTCACAATATGCACCCAATACCAGTTGTATATAACATCCCTGATAGATGTCTTATCCATTGTTCATGTCAAGATGCTTATATCACAAAGGCATATTTTCCATTATTATGTCACCTTGTCTGAGAGTCATGTAATATGCATTTTCACTGTACAATCCGTACCGTACCATGACAATATGTGCTTAGTGTTCCTGCTACAGCTGTCTTCCATTTATATGCTATCATCTGCTGTGTTCATTTCTATAATTCATGTGTGTGTCCCTTTTCAATACACACACACTTCCCCTGACTGTTTCTTTTAAATGGCAGTCCACACACCCCTACATATCATTTACACAACGTTTGCACAAAATTCCTGGAATGGGATTCCCCAGTACTCTGCACTCTATACACTGTTCTGTACTGTGCTTGGACCATATACATTACTATATGATAAGCCTTGGTAATCACTGTGGCATTCCAAACAATCCTGCTAACCTAGTTTGCTCTAAGGTAAACAAGTTTGCTATTTGTATTGTTTTACATGATTTCCTAAATACGGTCTGTAGCATGAATATGAAATCACCACTGCTGCTCACCATGCAAACACATACACTCTTTGTAGGCTTCACCTTGAATCCACGTGATAATCTAATTTTGTAGATATAATAGAAGAAATAAATCAATTAATCAATAAATTCAATAGTTTGCCCTTGGCACTTGAGGAAAGCTTGACATTAATTAATATGACTATTCTACCCAAGATATTATGGGGAGCATTCATGAAGGTGCCAGTACCCATTTTGTATTGAGTAACTGCCCTAACATGCTTCATGGTGCATTGTAGTTTAGAATTAGATATGTGGCACCACACAGAGCTGGCTCCATGGCTATGCTATGTTGAATGCTAACAATTCAGTTTGTAAGAGATGCATATATTAATTAGCCATGTGGCCTCTCTCCAAGAATCACCTTCAGGAAGGCATCTACAAGCCAAGCAATTCAACAAATTTCTCAGCTATGTAGATAAGCATGGCCAGCCCCATGATGTTGTATTAGATAGGGATCAGGGTGGGGAGAGCCTTTAGACACCAGGAATATATTTGACTTAAGTGACTTAATGGCACTGGCATTAGTATGGGGATCAAGGCACAGGGGAATTGGTTGACACCAGTAATTCATTTGACTTAAGTGCTTTAATCCACAGCCTCAGTTTGGGGATTGGAGTGGGAAAAATCAGTAGGCACTAGTGATACATTTGCCTTAAGTACCTTAATGGCTCTGGCATCATTACGGGGATTGGGGTGTGGGGAATTGTTAGACATCAAAGGTATATTTAACTTAAGTGCCTTACTGGCACCAGCATCAGTATGGGAATCAGGGTAGGAGAACAATGGGAGGCAGACAGGTCTGGGACAGGTACGGGGATTGTAGTGTTTATATATGTGTGTGTGTGTGTGTGTGTGTGTGTGTGTGTGTGTGTGTGTGTGTGTGTTGTGTACTTGTGTTTGTGGGAGAGTGAGGGGATATGTCACTTCTACACGAGCAGAAATTTACTGAGCCAGGATTTGTACTTCAGGACTTGAATTCCAGTATTGGCCTTATTTGACTGAATCTCTCTCAAGCAAGACTTCTATATTTAGCAGAGCTGCATCTACCCAGGATCTTGTGTTCAAGACTCTGATAGGTGTGAGATACAAGCTTTTCATCGAAATAGAAGTAAAAAGCTTTTTATTTAAAGTCTGCTTAAATATTTTAAATTGTAGTTACATTTACTTGTTGTGATACTTTTTTCTACTTGTCTGCCATTTGTCCATTTATAGGTTTGCATTTTTGAGTTTATGAGACCATAGACTTGTAGCTTCATTTGCAGTTGTATGAAGATTGTGTATTGGTGCAAGATTTTAACATTGTGTATACATTATATTGCAATTCTATTTCCACAAGCAGAATTACTTGTAAAATGTAGCTTTTTTGTATTTTGAACCCAGTCTGAGGGTGCAGTCTTGTAGCTTCTTTCACATTTTTGACAGGACTGCTCTACTGCCAGATGTAAGCAGCATTTAGACAGTTATTACAGCATTACTGGTAATTTTTTGCACTGTCATGTGCCTTTAGTCTATAGTAGGATTGCAATAGTCCTAATTCTGCTCCCGGATTTGCACATCAGTACTTTTTATAGCTGTATATATCTGTATAAAGTTTCATTCCAGTGTTTATCTGTTTGCCTTGCTACTGCTTTTCCCCTGTGCTTTGTATCAGCCTCACTCCCCAATGAGATATTAAGCTAAAAGTTTCTGACATTCTAACCAGACATGAACTCAAGTTTGAAAATTTTCTCCAACCTTCCCACCCTTTTCAAGTTATGATTTTAAAAGGCTGTATCTCTAGCTTCTGTCTTTTTATGGTATTCTGACTTGCAAAGTCCCTCCCTCCCCTCATTCATTGCTATTGTCTGTTGTGTTATCTATATAAGTACTTTCTCACACATTGATTTACCTATATCCATAATACTAAGTGCCATCCCAGCAAACCAGTATTGCACTTGAGTAAACTTCTCTTACTATAAATTGACTCCTGCTTATTTTCCCAGAGCTCCTTTCTGCATAGTACCCTCCACACGCTCTTAGGGTTTCCTGAGTTAATCCTGCTCCATTCTTGGCAGATAAGAAATGTATTTTATTGTTTTGCACTTCAGTTAACTCTTTAGAGTGTTACTTCTTTATTTTTGGGTTATATGTTGATTTTGCCTTTAAACTTGAAATTGCCTTGACACAATAGTTTAAGTTTTGTTGCACACTTGCAAGCAATCTTTCGAGTGCTATTACAGCAAGACATTAACAGTCCCCATCCAAAGACACCAATTAAGTAAATTTTATCTGTAAAATTTCCCTTAAAACTGAAACCTATAATTTAGTATGGCTAAAACAATGCCAATGCATGGAGTCAAGACTTAGAGTATCTAATTTGCACATTAAACAGCATGAATATCAAATCTTATGGTAATCTGACCTAGTGCTGTACCAACCCCAGAGACTACTCAAGGAAACCTCTGTATAACCCAGACCATGACCTACAGTGGCACACCCAAATGCAGGTGTGGACAACATGGATGTTCAATTGTCTCGTGTTCACAGACAACCAATTAATCCTTAAAAAATCACACTATGTAAGACATGCACATACACAATTTCACTGGAGGCAAAAATCTCACATACAAACAAGGTTGTCAAGACACACACAACATCCAACACACATGGTTTTCACCACACACAGAGACTAATCTATGCTGAGGCACTAAAAAGCAGTGTTCCCAAATCTCAAAAATCTCAAGTCTAAAACACTCACTCAAAGCAACATCAATCATCACACATACTCCTCCATCCAATGGAGCTCTAACAACAAAACCCATAAGACAAGGCAACACATTACCTAGGACTCTTCTCATAAAGGACTCAATTATATGACACACAGATGCTCCACTCAGCAGACTGAACAAGGAGAAGATAATGGCTAGTTGCATAACTGGAGTCAGGATCCACCAAGTTACATGACATTCAAGTCACTACACCACAAATACCAGTATGGTTCTATCATAATGCATTAGGCAGTTAAAGACTGAAGAGTTTCTTCCTTGGATTATATGAAAAGAAACATTGTTGAACTCTCTGAATATGTATCTCAAGCAGGTATGTGCCTTGTTTGAGCAGCATTCTATCTTCACTAAAGACGATGCCACAGTGCGAGCAAAACATAATTGACTTCAATAATTTGCTTAGTTTCTGATGTCTTTCCAATATCTACTAGCATGGGAAGATATGACTAACAGAAAACTTTGCTTTGCAAATGATGGTCTGCACCTATCTCTGCTAGGCTTCTGAATATTGGCTAAAACTTTATCCATCCCCCTTAGAGTCTTTTTTAGGCAATGCCAATTTGACAAACCTGCCAACATAGAAAATAAACCCCCCAAAATCCTAAAGGTGTTACTGTTCAATGCTAGAAGCTGAAACACGAAATTCCACACCCTACAATCTCTTCCCACTCTGAAGAATGTAGACGTCTGTGCCATTACAGAGACATCATTTATATCCACAGAAAGTACTCTAACAGTGCAAGGTTTCAGTGCCTTCCACATATTTAGATCATCAGATACACAGACAGTACAAAAGGTGGAGATGTCTCAATCTATGTTAGCAACAAGCATAAATCTAATTTGGTTAAACAGGTCAAAGCCATGGAATGTATCCACATGCAAATCATGATAAAGTCCCATACCATATTCTAGCAAGCTATAGGTTAACCTTTATGTCCCTAGAATCCCATAGCCCATACTTAGACTTACTGGAGACACTCACTGTTAAACCCAATACCCTATTCATGAGAAATGTTAAGTACCTCTCTAGACTGTGAAAGATACACTGCCTCATAGTTGCAGGCACAAGGATTCCTGGACTTTATTAACACAAATACCCTTGACCAGATAGTGCACACACCCACCAGAGGGTCAAACATACTGGACCTGGTACTCATGAACAACATGCTCACTGGTGAGGTCGGACACTAAAGCTGTCGCCTTTGTTATAAAAATCAACTTGGCAATGCCAGCAAACCTGTAAACATTATGATGTCAGGTTAGTGCAGTCAGTGACAGAGAGCAGCACAACTGTGAAATGGTAAATCATCATGTTATGTTAGACAACATATCTATTGAAATTGTTATAAGACTAAGGCAATAGAAGATCAGCTTAAGAAAAATGAACAGTTATATGGTCATGACTACACCCTATTAATAGATATTTTTATCAGAATTCAATGCCCCTCCCAGCACTGAGTTTACAGCAACATATGCAGAATTGTACACAGAGAAACTGTACAACCTTGTAAATGGCTGTAGTGAGGCAACTGTACCTACTAGATGTAAGGCCAAAACAATCTCTAAAAACAAACCACATCAGTAGAGTTCTAATTTTAATAGCGTATATGACAAAAAGGAAAAAAGTCATAGTAAAATCAGAGCAGCTCCCATAATGATAGGAACACGGTAATTAAACTAAACAGGAAATTAAGAGGACTAATTAAGTCTAACAAGGTGTCACAGGCTAAAGACATCCAAAAGGCCTTCTACAGCTATGTCCAAAACCTTAAAGGCAGTACACATTGGTGTACCAAACTAGTGTCCAGTGGTGCAACCTTTCCTAAGCAAAGCAACATAGTGAATATGCTAGCTGACAAATCCACTCTGCCTCCCCCATGAAATACTTACTAGCCTAGACCCCCCCCCAACTATTAACAAGGAACAAGTCCTGGCAGTGCTCACTAAGGCTAAAACACAGCCTCATTCTGCCCTCACAATATCCATAGATGCCTCCTAAATAGCTTTAACCATGACCTATCAGGATCACTTGAGTCACTTTTCAACTATAGCCTCAAAAAAGACTTTGCAACATGAGAATGGAGGACTATAATGGTTATCCCACTTCACAAGGGTGGACCATCACCTGACTCCCTGAAACTACAGACCTATTAGTCTGACTAGTCTAATATGCAAAGTCATGGAATTAATTATTATGGAAATGATCAAAAAAGGTGTGGACAACCTTCAAATACTGAACCCAACCTAGTTTGGCTTTGTCAGGGGTAGGTCCTACCTACTAAACCTAGTGGACTTCTTCAGAAGGTCAACAAGGCAATAAATGAGGGGAAAATTATGTATACCACCTACCTGGAACTGGCTAAAGTGTTTGTTACAATACCCCACATATATTTTTTATTTTAACATTTGTTTACTGAGAAAGGCCGACTGGGACAAAGCCCATTTTCAGTGGAAACCCAGGAAGAAAAGCTCCAGATGCATGTCTTTGCAATGTGAGAGGAAACAAAAGCACCCAGGGGAAACCCATGTGAATGCAGGGAGGACATGCAGACTCCACACAGAAGAAGCTCCAGTCAAGAATCAGACCAGAGAACCTCTTGCTGTGAAGCAACAGTATTAACCACTGCACTACTGTGTCACTTTGCATAGTTGACAAACTCACTGAAGTGGACATAACCCCCTACTTAACTTGATGGATTGCCAGCTGATTCATACACAGGATCCAGGAAGTCAAGATTGGTGACAGTACCTCCACTAAGAGACCAGTCACCAGCAGGGTACCTCGGAGCTTCAATCTGGGACAGCTCCTATTTGGCATCTACTTCTCGGAGGTAAAGGCTAATGTCAACGGTCTTTTGCTGACCAAGTTTGCAGATGATTATAAATTGGGAGTTATCATAGACTCCCCCATGACACATATATCTTACAAGAGGGTCTAACACAGACAAATGACTGGTACCACAGTCACAGATTAAAACTCAATGCCAAAAAGAACACTATAGATTCCTTTTGGGAAAACTTCCACCCAAGCTAATTATTCCATTAAAAGGACACCCCTAAGAGTTAACCCAGTAGTCAGAGATCTGGGAACTTATGTAGACAGTAATCTGGACTTTGACCAACATGTGACCTAGGTAATAAGAAAATCCTTCAAAGTTGCCTAACTTATAAGTAAGGGTATGGCATCTAGGTGCAAGAAAGTAATAGTGCTACTTTATAAAGCCCTTACAAAACCCATCATTGAGTATAAAGTCCCTGTTGGCATGATCAGACACAGGCAACAGCTCAAATACCCATAAAATTTCCTTACCAGGAGAATCCAGGGTATAAACACATTGTCCTATACAGATCACCTTCTAGCCCTGTCTCTATACTCTGTCTTCTACAGTTTATTGAAAGGCCATCTATGCCTGGCATACAACACATCCTCAAATCCAGCTCTTTGGATCTTTTGCATATGTGCAGAATGAATAGCATCAGATCCACTATACCAAAGGATTTAAATTTTGCTTGTGACATAAATAAGGAATGTTGATGAGACAGATATGTGTCTCAGAGGATTCCCATGCTCTGGAACAAGCACCCCATCCATGAGAAGTAGAATCCATCCCTAACGCTATTTAAGCATAACCTTAACCAATGGATGGGAAATTGGAAATTCACCCCTGGTCTGGCTCCCAGGCAGACAGTAATGCCCAGACAAATATAAGCCCCCCCTCCAATATAACCTCTAGAAACTTCCTATCAAACATACCCCTCCTAATAAATGTCAGTGATACATACAGACACAATTGGGTTGGATTCCACAACTAGCCTTACAATGGGCCTGATAGTCATTAGCCTAGTATATAACTATGAACTTACTGCAACATGCAGAGTGAGATTCAGTGGCATGATATAAACCATGTAATTCAAATTTCCATTTATTTGTTCACCTGATTTGATCTGAAACAATCCAATGTTGGCCTGTGTTTTATTGTGCAACTGCTTGGTAAGAGAAGAGTTATTTTGATTTTTTCACTTCTGACTTTTTACTGTTCCAATGAGGTGTGGCTGCAAGTGATAGTAAAGTGAAAGACATCCAGCATTTTAGTGTGACTGGCACAACTGCTACAGTAGGTCAGAGTGATGATTTTACGCATTACTTACCCTTGTACAAAGTTAGCTCAGTGTTATTACCTTAATATTTAGTAGTATGTTGTTTATGTGATTTTTTCATACCATCTGACGTAAAATACTAATCGTTGCAATTTTTTTGAAATCTGTGGCAACTGATTTAAACTATTCTTTCTTTTTAACATTTTTTAATCATTTGTAGCTGAAAAATGGATTCCTTAAATTAATATGCCATTAATGATTTACTGAAGCTCCATAACCCTGTACAATGTGCTAAAAGCCGTGTATATATAAAGTTAACATGTGATAACATTGGTGAACTATGTTCTTTATGTCAAAATGTGGATGATGTGCTTACAGTTATAATTAGTAAATCTAGACTTGATAATGATTGCAGTTGCGCAATTGGCACAGCTTGGAGAACTGTTGTTACATATATAAATGACTGGACTGCTGAGATAAATAATGTTAGGCAAAGTGCAAACAGAACACATTTAGGAAAGGAAGTGTCTATTGACAGTAAAGATGACTCAACCCCTATTAAACATGATACTACTGACGACAGCTTCAGTAGTCAGGATACAAGTATACAGCAATTGGGGAACTCAGAGCATGTGGAAGAAAAAGAAAAAAGAAAGGAGGAACTTCGCTACAAATAACCAGGAAGAAAAAGAAATGGATTCATCTCTATAATGAAAAGCAATATATACTAAACAGGACAGTACTTTGTAACACACAGATTGCAGGGAATGATGACATTGTTCTAGTATAAAACATTAAGGAATCAGAAAATGGCATCATTCTTCCAAAAGACAAGGCAGAGAAAAAGAGGCAAGATAAAAGGAAGAAATCAAAACTGAACTTTGAAGGACCGAACTTTACTGTAAGACAAAAAATATAATTAAGAGAGAAGCCAAAGCTGACAACATGGCACAAGTTGTGAAAGAAGAAAACCACCTGAATGAGAATTTTGTGTTTGCAAATGAAATAAACATTGAAAACAGTGAGATTAATAAGACTAATGCTGCTGAAGATCATTCCTTTGTGACAACTGATAGAGCAGACATTTCCCCGGATTCAACAAGCAGCTATTCCTGTTCAGCACGGCAGCGAACCATGGATATGTATGAAGGCACGCTGCCGTGCTCTAAAACGGACATGGTTCTGTGTACGAGCGCAGGGAGTGTGTCTGAGAGCAGAGCTCTCACAATACACATGCCCCCTGCACTCCAGAATTGCCTTTCAGTAATTTAAAATGAGCGAGAACCCTCATAACACCCCATTCCATCAGGACAAGAAATATGGTCAAAGGCATAAGGGACAATCGTCCCTACCAAGACAAAAGTTGATAGAATAACACATTTAGCATAAGCACATAGCACACACCTCCCAACCTGTGAAAGTAAGGAATGTGGACAAAGCCAATAGGGACAATCGTCCCACAAAGCAGAAAGGTGATAGAATAACAGATTTAGCATTAGCAGGGATATTCTGAAAGGTACAAATAGAAAAAAACCCACAACAAATATATATTTTTTAAACATGCAATAAAGTTTAAGTGTAGCTACATGGGTGTGCCCATTGCTTAGCTATGCTTAGTCCAGCTTAAACAGCACAAGAAGTTAAATAACAAGAGACATCCAATGTAAGCAATAGTGTAGTGATTAGAGCACATGCTTTGTAAGCAGCCATTCCTGGTTTGATCCCCACTGTTACGAACTTGCATTTTACACGTGAAAGCAGTACATAAACATTTTTTTATAATTAGCTACTAAATAACATATATTTGTTAACTAGAGTACTGTAGTAGGTCCAGATGTGAGGTGTCAGTTTAATACAGTTGTGAAACCCCCATATAAACACAAGTGCTCCATACAGTATAGTCACACATTAATAAATGTAATGAAAGCACATTGGGGGATGTCAGGGACAGTAAACAAATGTATAATATGTAATAAATGAAGAATCAATCCCATACAGCAGATAGTCTATAAAATAAAAAAATAAGCAATGCTAAGCATTGAACAGCTCTGCTTACCAGGTGTAAGCATTGTGTAAATATGACTGCTAAGCAATGAGTAGCCCATGCCAAGTGGATTTGCCCATTGATAAGCAGTGCTGAACCTGTCCCTTTAAGCACTGCCAACCTTAGCTAAGCAGGTTTGCCCGTAGCTTAGCTTAGCTCAGCATATTCAAAGCCATCCAATCACAGCAAAGAGTGGGAAGTCGGACATATTTAAACCCCACAGGCAGGAATACAGCTCATAACTGGTTTCAGCTTCGCACTGTAGGCAGTATGGCAGGTGTTGGCAAGGGCATGCGCTTCTGGGCACAGCTCTGGGGCATACAGGAGTCCAAGGTCATGGTAGAACTCCTGGTAAATAACCATGCTGAGAGACTGCTACAGGGCCAGTACCAGGGCTCCCAATATAAAGCGGAAGACTGGGACCGTCTCACCCATGATCTCACCACTGCCACTGGTATCCCTTAGACTGATGAGAAGATCTAGCACCATTATGCCGACTTGAAGTGGAGAAAGAGGGAGCTCTTGGATGAGTGGGTCAAAGAAGCAAGGCAGAAGGGTGATGTCCCAGCAGTGTGTAAGTATTTATATCAATAACTGTTTACCAGAGTCCAGCCTGTGTATGTGATGGATCAGTATGGCTAAATATTTCTCTATTCCCGTTACAGCTGCAGCTGAGCGGGCTGTGAATCAGGAAGCCCATGCAAGTAGGTTGCAAAGGCTGCATCATGAGGCTGGTGAGTAACAATCCTGCTTGTAATAGTCATACCAAATAAATATAAAGTAGTAGAAAGTTACCTGGCAGTATAAAAACTGTGTATGGGTTGTACTGAATAAACCAGACAATATGACAGTAATAGTCCCATACAGGTGATATTTCAATAAAACTGTAACTGCCTAGCCATAAAGTTCTAAATCCTGGACTGGTTGTGTTTACTCTGGTATTGTATGGCATTTAGTGCTGCAGTCTTTGAATAGCAATGTTGTGTTAACCACTGTTACCCACTCTGTGCTACATAACAAATATGTCTAGAAATGTCTGCATAAAGTACAAGGTCTGATTGTACAACCAATAGAGACTTAGACAGGAAATACTGAAAGAACAAACAGCAGTTTCTAAATAGTTCACTCAGAGGAAACTCAAATCGTTGTGTTTTTAGCACACCTAGCCAGGGTTCGAATCCTGGCAGAGGTAGTAAACTATATGCATAAATCATACCTCTCAATTGTACAAATTTTTACAGAATGTCCAGATAATTGGCTCATATTTTTGGCCTGTTCCTCTGTCTCCCTGGCAAATCACTGGGATGATCTCAGAATTGTAGTCACTAAATAATGACATACATTTGATTTTCAGACCTCAAATCCTTCAGAAAATGTACATTAAAACATATCCTGTTACTCTAGCAACTCCCCAAGTTTATAAGAGCAATACTCAAAATATGTCCCTATTTGCACCCCCATGTTGTCAAGCTTTGTCCGGAGTGCGTGCATTAAGAGATGGTGAGGTATGTGCATAATATTAACTAAGAATCTGGGAATATATGTAGAAACAGGTAGTGTTAACAAACATTTCCTCCCACAGGTCTTTCAGATAAGAAAACTGTAACTGCCTGGTAATAAAGTTTTAAATCCTGGACTGGTAGTGTTTACTCTGGTATTGTATGGCCTGACATGTAGCATTCACCAACATCTGATATCAGAATAATACTGTTGTGTCAGCCACTGTTTCTCACACTGTGCTACATAAAAATATGTCTAGGAATGTCTGTATAAGACTGTTGTAATTACAAGTTCAGATTGTACATCCAAGAGAGACTTAGAAAGAAAACACTGAAGAAACAAACACTGGTGTCTAAATAGCTCACTCCAATAACACAGAAATTGTTGTATTTTTAGCAGACACAGCCATGGTTCAAATCCTGGGAGTGGTAGTAAGCTGTATGCATAATCATACCTCTCAACTGTACAGATTCTCCCAGAATGTCCAGATATTTGGCTCATATTTTTGGCCTGTTCCTCTTTTTTCCTGGCAAAGCAGTGGGATGATCTCAGGACTGTAGTCACCAAATAATGACATACATTTGAGTGTCAGACTTCAAATCCTTCAGAAAATGTATATTAAAACAAATCATGTTACTTTAGCAACTGTCGAAAAGTTTATAAGAGCAATATTCAAAATATGTTCCTATTTGTACCCCCTGTTTTCAAGCTTTGTCCAGATGTTGTGCATTAAGAGATTGAGAAGTATGTGCATAATTACAACTAGGAATCTGGGAATATTTGTAGAAACAGTCAGGTAATGTTACCAAAACATTCCCTCCACAGGTCTACCAGGTAAGAGAAGTAGAATTTAGCTATACGATAGTTGAAGTATACACTGTATACAAACATACCACTGCCCAAACCAAAGCCATAGGGTATTGTAATAATACCTGTAGAGAAATGATTAGAGCAATGATCATTAAAGTTGTGAGTACTACAAGGATATACAAGTTGTTAATTGATATCTCTAGCCACCCACCATATCTGCAACAATAATCTAAATACACAACTCAGTGGGTATGTTTACACCAAACCTACTGTTGGGACATATGTCCTATTGTTCAACAGATATTGAAATGTGTTTCTATTAATATTCCATTTTGAAATAGTATAATTGGTGGCCTTTTGCTATTAATGTAACCTGCATGCTGTTGTAATGGCCACTGTGGTTCCATATATGCATGTGCTCTGTTTGCTATGCAACTGTTCCAAATCTGGTGGGAATATCTATGCATGCTGTTATAACTAGTCCTGGATTGTGTTGACTATTACTAACCTGCATATGTTCTAAAACTGCTACACAATAGCATCTTTGGGAATGTTGGTCCCAGCGGACCCACCTCTCCCACCTCATCAGGCCATGGCACCGGGCCCCATCACATCTGGGACCCACCTTGGGGCCTCCTTGTCCACTGCTCCTATATCACCCTCAGGTGGAACCACCTCAGGGGATGGGGCTCACCCCCCCCGAGAGTGGGCATGGACAGGATTCTGTCACCTGAAGTCAGGTCCAGGGATTGGTGCATAGCGAGTTCCGAAGGGAGTTTGGAGATCTGCTATGCCAGCTTGACAGCTGCATGGTGCAATTAGAGGGTCAGCTTGCCTCTCCTGCTCAGTCCCCAGCACAGCCACCTTCGGGGCCATGGGGGCTCATGGGCTTCCAATTTCTAAACACCCCTCCCCGTCTAAGGTGTTTAAACCCCACATGTGTCATATACTACCCCCACATGTGTCATATACTACCCCTGTATGCTTGTCTTGTCTGTCTTGTCTGTCTTCCTACCCAACCTAGCTCCACAAATATACCTACTATCCTTCCAAAACATCCCACTCACATTTAAAAAAAAAAGGGCAATCTGTTCCAAAAAAAAACTTTGCCCCATACATAGCTGTCCATTTCACACACATGTTCACTGGCCACATGTAATCTGGTCTAATAGGATTCAGAACACATTATTGTTGTCCTCACCCCCCTCTCTCAGAGGTTTGAGTGTCCAAATATACCTCCAAATTCAGTATATATGCACAGCTGTTGCTGTAGAAGAAAATGGACAGCTATGGACCTTCCCTACACCCATCCTGCACATCCATAGCTACTTTCCCTATTGTCTTTTCCTCTTTGTGCCCCCTTTTTCACCACTTTCCTATCACCCCTTTTTTCTTTTCTTTTAAGACTTCCTCCCCCCAGGTTATGATACCTTAAGATTGGATAGAGTAGGCAGAAAAGGAGGTGGGTGTAGCCATACTCTTTAAGAACACACTGAACCTACAACTCCTCCAGACCACACCACCCAAATTTCTAAATGCTGAAACACTGTTTACTGTCCTTTCCATAAATAAAACTAAGAAAATCAATCTTCTTTGCTGCTATATACCCCCAGGTAACAACTCTCTCATTATAGAAGAAATACTACACTGGACAAAAGATAACCCACCCCAAGAACCTATCCTATTAGGTGACCTAAATACTGATTGGACAGCTTGTGATTCCAACAACCCCACTAACCACATTAATATATATGGGTTTTCTCAACTGACTGAAGAACCCACTAGAATAGATAAAAAATCGAAATAAAAGACTGTTCTTGATTGGACTCTGATCAACTACCCCAAACAAAACTACCAGGTAGGTTGCCTTCCAGATGGTCTCAGTGACGACCTCCCCACATTCCTACTATGCAAACACTCCAACCTACCCAAACCCATTGTTTACAAACTAATACGGGATGACCGCAACCTTACCCCCATTATCTCAATACTGATCTCAGCCACTGTAACTGGGAACCACTACAAACCCTTGGATTAGGCCAGGCAGTTGACTACTTTAATACTACTTTTATTAACATTCTTAACAAACTCACCCCCAGTAGGAAAATTAGAGTGAAAGCTAACTATGCACCTTGGCTAAGTAGGGACACTAGAGCCCTACTAAAAGCCAGAGATAAAGCCTGGAAAATCTGGAAAAGAGAAAACCCCTCTCCTTTTCCATCAACTCTAAAAATGGCACTACCATCTCCCCTTCTGACCACACCAAACTTCTTGATATTGAAATTGACAGCAATCTTCACTTTGATATCCACATCTCACAAACCATCAAATTGGTTCACAAAAAATGGGCGCACTATATAGGCACAAACATTTTCTCTCACACCAAGCAAGAGTCACCCTTGCCCAGAGTCACCTTCTGTCCACACTACTGTATGCAGCACCTATTTTCACCCTTATTAAAAAAACTGACTTAAACAAGATAGACTCCTGTTACAATAAGATAGCCAAGTTTGCTACAAGCTACAGTTACAGTACACATCACTGTGTTGCACTAAAAGAACTAAAATGGCTAGAGTTACCACAACTACTTAACTATCGCCAGCTAGTTACTGCATATAACATCCTTAAGTACCCTGAAAAAAAAACATCTATATCCAATCTTCTTAACCATTACACTGCAAATCGGCATCTCTGATTTAGTGACAAATCTCTCCGCTGCATCCCCAGGGCAAACAATACTGCAGGCAAAGCGCTCTTTTCGCTCACCATTGATAAAAACTGGAATTCCCTCCCCAATTCTCTGACCACTGCCTCTAGCACCCCACAATTTAAAAACTCCCTCAAATCACATCTACTAAACAGCTGGATATGTCCTTGTATCACGTAACCTTTACTCTCCCATCTCCCCCCTTCTTTTTCCAACGTCCAAGCTACTCACTTTAACCCTCTACAGTATTAAACCCAGCCAATAACTCTGGCTATTAGTTGCTACTTCTCATAGCGGGTGATTGCTCCTTTTTTGTCACAATCATTATACACCTGCACATTAAATGGAATTCCTGACTGTTTCTCCTGGAAAATATCTTTTTCCAATTTATTTTATATATTTTCAGTGTTTGTCTGGCAAAATGTCAAACTCCATGTTGTATTATTTAAATGACCTTCGTATAACACTCTATAAATTTGCTTCTCTTATTTTTTTTTTTTTTTTTGTAACAATGTTTTGGAACTTTTCTCTCTGGGCCTCCACTGTAAATGGACCTGGTCCAGTTAGAATTTCCCGGTTAAAAATGTAAAATAAAATAAAATAAATAAATAAAATAAAGAAAGAAATTAGCGCGGGGGTAAGTGGGAGTAAGCACTTTTAAGTAGTAGTAAGTGGAATTATGTCTGTTTGCATTGTGCTAAGCAATGCCTGCAAAGATTAACCACTTTTCAGGCTAACTGTCTGTAAGCATATTTAACCGGAAGTTGGCATTGCTTACCACCACGCAAACCTGTTCAAACCCACTTACAACTGCTTAAAAGTGCCTTAATCACTCTGTATCCATCAGCCCTTGTTCTGCCCAGCAACAAAATAATCAGTCCCTGCAAGTCTCAAGTCGAGGACCCTACACATCATAGCCATAACAAGTTACTACTAAGCCATTTGAACTGCAGATATGTGTGATGTTTTCTCAAACATATCATGCAGCACAGTCATTCAACAGTAGGGAAAATGTATTTATATATATATATATATATATATATATATATATATATATATATATATATATATACATATGTATATATGGGTCTATTTCACAAGAACGAAAGACCACATTAATGAAAGTCAGATCACCGAGACCAGATGAACGAATGTACAGCCATATATCTTAATGTTTCTTATTACTGATACACCTCACATGTTGTAACAGCCTAGGTTAAAAACATTTAATACCCCTCCTTCATAAAATGTCTTACAAGGGAATATAACAGTGTTCTACATACACTTATGTCCAGATTGTACAGGGTCACACATGTTTTGTCCAGCTGTAGCCCTCATATATATGGACCCTACCTCACAACTTGTGTGGGAGTCCACAACATCACTGGAATGATAGCAGGAATGTCAGCACTAAATAATGATAGACCATTACCTATTAACCTCTTACTACATGACATCTGGACAAAGTCTGGTATATAGGTGGAGGACAGAGGCTGAAACACAGGGCCATTTTTGAAATGTTGCTGTCATACACTGTGAAAGTCACTGGTGTTACTGGATTGGTTGCAACATACCCTTACTTAGGAACATGAAGTCAGAAACACAAATGGATGTTGCCATGTACTGATAGCAAACAATGGAGAGAATGCCACTGATATGTCAGGGACAAGACCTGTGTGGGAAACAGACACAACATAACAAGCAATCCTCTGACCATCGTGTGGATAGGTCCACAGTTGAAAGCTATTCAGACAGACTGCATTCCATGCAAAACTAGCATGTACGCACAAACCCTGTAAAACTAGCAGTATGCAATGTATATAACAGCAATACTCACACACTGTCCCTTGGTCTGGAACCTTATACAAACATGTAGTTGGCCTGTGTCCACAAGTACTGTTGTAAGAGGTATAGCTACCTGCTGTCTGTAACACCGCTGCCCACTCACAGGAAGGATGTCTTCCATACAAGAAAGGTAAAGGGACAACACCCACATAATGTTGTTATTTATAGTAGTGGGTTGCTGTGACATTGGCTATTGGAAGACCTACACAGTGGCTGCATGCAATTAGCAAGTGGGGAACAGCAATTGGTGCAGAGGCCATCACCTGAACATGACCATCACCTACAAAGCTACGCTTCAGCCTACTCAAAGAAGCTCAATCCCAGTAGTGGAGAGAAAGAGAGAGAGAGAGAGACACACACACACACACACACACACACACACACACACACACACACACACACACACACACACACACACACACACACACACACACACACACACACACACACACACACACACACACACACACACACACACCAAAAAAATAAATAAAAAATAAACAAAACCTTGAATTATGAAACAGGAAGACATCCTGTACAGAGAAGGAACCCGAAGATAAACCAGGTATGTGCAACATGTAAGCATGCAATTGAATGTAGTAATTGGTCTGTTAAAATGAGATAGATGATTATGAAAGATGTATATGTACCATCAATACTTGCTGTAATGATGTTCTGCTGAACAAATGCTATGGACATAGCATCTGACTCTGTTTGCAGTGGGCCATACCTGTCAACTGTGCAGATCTGCACAGAATGTCAAGATTTAGTCATCATAGTGTTTGTTCTGTTCCTCCAAACATCTATATTACTCTTCCAAATAGCTGAAGGTGGAAGTAATGAAGTCATGACAGACACATGAGTTTCAGACACCACCACCTTCAGAACAGTCATGGTAATGTGAAATATGTCATGCACAAACTTCATAGGTTTGTAATAGGGATAGCTATGATAAGTCTCTTTATATCCTCCCCTAATGTTAGACTTTGTCCACATGTGATGCTCTAAGTGGTGGATAGGTTGGGTCACAGCTGAGGAGCCTGACACACCCTGGGAAAGGACAGCTCACAAACCACTAGAGTGTCTGTCAAACAGTCGTGTCTGTGCCACTGCTAGGCCAGTTAATGGGATGTTGCCTATATCCATATGTTACCTGTGAATATGAGTATTCTACATGTTTGTATTGTAAATCTAGGATACCTATATAGGGCATGAGCAGAGTAAAGCACTGTTGCAGATGTGTGTGTTAAACTGCATGTGATATATTGAATTAATAACATTCAACTGTACAGTGGTCTTCTGGACAACGTTCACAGCTGTGACATATCTGTAGTCATTTACACATATAATTGTGTTATGGCAGCTATATTGATACATTATCAAAATTGACTTCCCTGTGTTGTCACCCAGTGAAGTGGACCAATGACCAGAAGTCCTGCTATAACAGGTTGAGACATATGAGTGAGCTGCAAGACTGTAAATACAGTGTGCCATAATGACAAAAAGTAATAACATGGGTCACAAGCAGTCCAGAAAATAGGATGTGCATGTTGCACATGTGTGTAATATCACTGTTGACTGCATATAACAAAATGAAATGTGTACTGATACTGATTGTTGCATTGCCATGACACTGATATGGGTACTACAGTAGGCATGCTTATCATGTAGTAATCAGGGAAGTGTACAACTGTGTTATAACCCACTGTCTGTGCGTACCACTAACAGCTATATCAACACCCATATACACTGGAGATCAAAGTGTACACACTCCTGTTGTAATAACAGGTCTGCGTGTTGTATGCCATTGAGACCACAGGAAGTCATGTCAAAATGTTTCTCACCTCAAATGTGACCCATAGCCTGTACAATTCTATTGAAAAAGAAACAAAGCTGTTTCATGGAAGGTGAGCAACCATTGCCAAGTGAAGATGTGATATGATGTTAGAGTACAAACAAAGACAAATGGATGCTGTAATCATCTCAGCAGGTGTTTACACAACATACCACTGTAAGGGTATGAACACACATTCAACTGGCTTACTGTACAGGGTATTACTTCCCATATGCTGGAGGGACAGGTTCATAACCCAGAGACTGCCCATGCTATGGAATAGACTTCCCATACATGTCAAGCAGAGCATCGCACTTGCCGTCTCCAAGAAAAATCTTGATGAGTGGATAGGAAATAGAAAATTCACCACAGGGATCACTCCAGTGGCTTTACTTGACAGAGACACTGGGAAATAAGGTTGGGTGGCACAATGCCAGGGTAATCCCATGGGCTAGACTTGTAAAGGCTCCAGGGCCATTAGCCTAGTACACACCTATGAACCTATGAACGTATATGTTCCCACAGGACAGGTTGTTATGTTCCCTACTGAACTGAGCAGCCTATAGGACACATCACAGGTGGGGATTGTGTTGACATGTGCTTTTTTGGGGTCATGCTCCAATTGCACAAGTACCATGCATTGTAACAAGGGTGTGTACACTTCATATCCATTGTAGCTATAAGGAATCAGCTGTACCTTACCTGTGCAACCATCCTGCACCAACGATAGAGTAGTCCCCCTTGGTGGACATCACCAAGACACAAAGCACATAATAGGTTGCTATAGTGGCTGCACAGGGGCACATAGTTGCAGACCACAACTTGGAAGCAAGTGCACCTCTATCTGAGCAAGCATGTATGTTCACAGGTGACCTCCTGCAAGGCTGAATATGACTAGATATCAGACATATGCAAACCACCAAGGCCAATTGCAACCATGTCTACACATATGTACACAGTCTCAGAGCCAGTAACACAATTCAACCTGTACTGGGGGTAAAGCACACCTCATACACACATGCTATGGATACAGGCAACCTGCATCAGACAGGATAGGTGGGAACAGTGACACCCTGTCCACAACAGTAGTACAGGGGGATATACACATCACCCACACTCCTGCCACATCAATGATGAGCATGGACATAATGCCGACTGATGGCAACAACAGTAAGTTTCTATGGGGCATGAGGACATCACAGTTTGCCTCCTACATGAACACAGGCATATGCTCACAGTTCAATCACACACTACAGTCAAACACACTCTTGCCACCATCTGCACACCATCCACATGGAAGATGGCCACTGTCATCCCTCTACACAGAAATGAATGGTGTGTAGTGAATTATGCCATTAAGTGTCCAACATTGGGGGAACTGGACAGGTCAGGGCCAGGAGTGTAATGCAAAATGCACAAGCCATGATAGCTTACAGTGTTACGGTATAGTCTGGATTATTTGCAAGTAATACCCACTGTTGATGTGCACGTGGACAACTGTATGAGGTCCTCTGACCTATTTTCCTGTTTATGTCTTTCAGGTACAATGTCTCAGGAACACCTGCCCACATAAACACTCCTGCAAAATTATGCTATAATCCAGTTCCTCATAGTCCATCATGCCATCCTCTTTGGGCACAGGGCCCAGGATCTGCAGGAGAGGACCACCCTGTGGAACGAGCTCATCCATAGGGTTAACGATGTTGGCCTGCACAACTGCAATTATGACCAGGTACGGCATCACTGCACTGATCTGATCCACCACACCCATCACCATGCCACTGCAGTTAGGAGGGACCAGCTAGCCACAGGTAGGAGTAATGCCATCCAGACCCCCCTGACACATGCTGAGGAGCTCCTCGCCAGCCTTGGGGCACCCACCCACCAGCCAAGCCAGCAAGCTGAAGACAGCATTGTGGAAGTGGGTGCCACCCACACAATGGATGAGGAGCATGCAGGTAAGGCCCCAGGGCACATTAGTAGACCACTGTTGCTTATCCATTTTCATCTGTATAGTATCTACATACATATGTCAGATAAGATAGTCTGTTGCTGCAGTGTAGTAATGAACAGATGTGCATAATCTCTAGTATTGTGGGTTTGTACTGTTGATGTGCTGAAATTCTGCTCCCACCCTGTACCAATGCCATAGGTGTGGCTACTGACATTACGTCTCTCACACAACTATTTAGGCCCCTCTGGTATACAACTGAGGGAGCAGCCTGTAGCTGGTGCGTATGGAGTTGTTTTTTTCAGGTTTGCCAATACACTGGCCATGTTATGGCCACGCTATTTGCCATGCACACATTTAACACACCTACCCATAATGCATGCTGTACATGTTCACTTATTGTTGCTGTTAACTGCATTGCATCTCAGTGGTCACCATGGTGGCATATCTGAAGGGTATGTAAGAGTCGTGCAGGATACCTAGCAACCTGTCAGTGAAAGATATGTGGACAGAGATGAACATAATTGTGGGACAAATGGCCTACAGTAGGGACATGTCTGAAACATTACCCTTATACAGTGGCTACAACAGTGTATACACCACTATTACAATGGTAACTGTTCCTGTTCTAAACAACGGCAAATCACAATACCACATTCCACACCTTTTACAACCTGTAATGTGATCCTAACATGAGCAATGAATGTGTAATATGGAATCCTATGTTAGGACAACAAATATGGGGAATACATACCGTAACTGACACTGGAAGCATATGTGTGCACACACTCCAAATAACATATTGTGGAAGCAGCTTTTCAGATACTGACAGCATTCACTCTTCGTGAGTACACACCTTCCATCAAGTACAGGGCCTCAATGCCACACCAAGTAATGGTCTGCTGCCCAAGAAGTATGTCCATGACATTTGCCCACTCACCTGCAACAGAGGCAGCCATGGCTTGCACACATCTTACAAACCATGAAATGGATCCCATATCTGAAAGGTAGCACTCAGGAGTGGGAAAAGTAGCCTTACCTCACCATTACATATACTATGGTAATCAGTGCAGACAGTCATGTATGTGTATGAAGTATGGGACATCATTAATGTAGAAAATAAACAGATGCCCATCCAAAACAGATGACAACACATGTTGCAAACAGGTCACAGAGGCTGCCCAGAAATATGCAGTAACACTGAGGGACTGGCAGGAATGTCTAGCAAGTACTCCCTGTGCAGCACCTGTGTTGACAATCGCCTGGAATATGCATAAGTGTGGCCTATGGGTTAGGGTAATCAGACGGAGGAGTTGTTCCACAGGAAACATCATCCAGGGCTCTCTACAGGTAGCATATACATAACATCAGGTCTCCCAAAGGCATGTGTTGCAATGTGTAATGGTGTCATTAGACCAAGGCTGAAACCTATAGAAAGTATTCATAAAGATATATGTGGTGAACAAGCAACACCTCACTCCACCTCAGAGCCATCAACCCCATTTTTACCTTGCTGTTGCCAGTGTACACCTTTAGGTTTGCTGTTCATTAGCAGAAACTAGGCCGGTACACATGGCATTCGGAATTTGGAACACTGCATAATAACACTCATGTGTGGCCCATAATTGTCAAGTATCTGTAATAAGGTCGAGGATGGGGTGTCATCCTGAAACACAACAGTGAACTGAAGAATACATCCAAAGCTTGCTAAGAATGGCGACGTCTGAACACAGTCAAGGTTATGAATTGTGTTAGACATAACCTTGAATCCACAGCAATAGTGAAGGCACTGTGTGACCTCCAAGGACTGTGCACATGAGTTGACCTTGCAATCCAGCAGAGTTGGGGGACATTTGTCAGGTGGAGTGACCATATAATGGCAAGTGAAGATAGGCCATGCTAGTACACCTCTTCCAGTAATAGTGACTGCTGTAGTTCACTTAACAGCTGCTGCAATAAACCATTGTGTTAAGGGTGTGCACACTTATGCAACCCACATATTGTATGCATCTCATTCAGCATCTGCACAACTAACACATTTGTTTGATACTGCATTGGATTGCACAGGTCTTATGTCACATATCAGGTGTGTGTAATGTTATTATATGCAATATTGTGGCCCCACTGCATATCATGGCTGGCATGTCAACAAGGGTGTGTACACTCCTCATATCCACATTAAGCTTTGAAGGTTGTCAGTGTATTTTGATTTTATTGCTCATACATGCACTGCTGTGGATGAGATCTGCAAATCAGAGGTCAGGCATTAACTATTGACATTAGTCCTTATATCATCCCAGATATGTGTCAGACAAACATATAGGGGCTGTGAGCAACAGAGCAAACATAACTGCCACACATATATACATTCAGCAATGGTGTGCGCACTCATGATGTATGGTGCACAGTACATGCCAGTGTGCTGTACAGGTGCACAGCAATACGGTATACATGGGTGCAATGTGTTTCAGGGGAAGGGACTTCACCTACTAACACAATGCATGAATCACAGAAATGTATAATGTTGGTAACAAGGATTGAGTTTGGCTGCATTGCATGCTGTTGAGTGCCATATGTCATGCATGTTGACTGTTGGGTAATGAGAGGTCTGTGTAATATCTTTGTGCCACCTCACGTGTAAGTGTGTGTGTGTGTGTGTGTGTGTGTGTGTGTGTGTGTGTGTGTGTGTGTGTGTGTGTGTGTGTGTGTGTGTGTGTGTGTGTGTGTGTGTGTGTGTATGTGTGTGTGTGTGTGTAGAGGTAAACCATAATGTACAGGTCTTAAATTACATTTTTTTGCCTCTCACAGGTGGCAAGGTGGGTAAGGGTCCCTTCTGCAGGCAAACTGATGTTAATGTCCATACAGACTCTGACAATGATGATAGGCATGGTGAGGCACAGGCAGGGTTGTCAGGGGCTGAAGCTGTGCCATCGGTTGACATCCCACTTTAATCCACCCCATCCCCGCACACAGTCCCAATACCCATACATACCCCATCATCAGTGGCCATAGATGAGGGACAGTTGGCGAGTGGTGGCATGGGACAGGACAGTGTGGGGACTATGGCAAGTGTGTCTGTACACAGCAGCCATAACCAGATGACCAGTGAGGTACCACACAGGCAGATGTACAGGGATGCTCATAGGAGGGCTGCTGGCCATCATGCCCCTGGCATAAGTGTCACAGCAGGTGTCACCAGATGCATGGTTAGGGCCATCATGTAGGCATAGGCATGTATGGAATGTTACACCAGAGAGTGTCTGAGGCTCCAGAGGGCTACCCATTCTGCTGTACTTGATAACATCTGTGATCTTGCAGGTGCCCATCTTTATTTTGCAGAGGTCTTGGATAGATGTTTGGGTGAGTTGGTGGGAATCCTTGACCGTGTAGTATCTGTGGTAGAGCATGTGGTGGGAGTAGCGCTGTGGCCACATAGACATAGGTCAGCACCACCAACAGGCGGAGGTCTATGTGGATTGCAGTAACTCACAGCCACTCCCGTAGTGGCAGTACCGGCACCAGCTCTGCAGGGGGGTGCTGTCCACACCACAACACAGCAGGCCATGTGCACATGGTCCTGGCCGGTCCCAACAGGAACACGGATCCAGTGGACAATTGTTATCATCAAGGGAGAGTAACATATCGGGGCTTCTGCCTGGTACAAGAAACCCCTGGCAGGCACAGTTCCCAAGTCCATGGCTAGAGACATTGAACTGTACACCCTGCCATGTACAGTCTGCTGCTGTCCAACAAACCCCTGCATAGGGCAGTCACATGGCACTCATGTGTGCATACATACACGCACACTTCATCAACACAGCTAGGGCACCTCCATACCTAAACACACCACATCTGCACAGCCCATTTAATAAAGAAACTCCTAAACCACACACATGATGTCAACCAAATGGCTCAGCCTAGGCCTCTGGCAAATGCGCAACACACCCTGTGCATATGATGATACCTGTGCCACATCCTTGTTATCCATACCATTGATACAGGGACATGTTGATATGGTTCTGATGCACAGGGTGAATGTCATAAGATTTAGCAATGTGATATTGTTTAACGTATTTTCAGCTGGAATGATTAATGCTTACATGTCAGGGTGTGTAGCTGCCCAGCCATAATGCATTATAGCTGTTATTAACACTGACTGATTGTAATCTCCATAATGTATTCTATTTGTGTTCTAGGTGTCTATGTGTCAGCAGGATGTTGGTCTGCTGTCCTGTCCTACAAGAGGTGTAGCACTGTGGTGACACATTGACTGTGTCATATCCCGGGTACAGTTGAACACAAGTAACAGGTCTGTATAACAGTTACTGCATGTGCCACATGGCTGATAGGTCTAAGAAGTGTAAACAGGTGAGTGCATTGTGGCTGATGTCAGCAGCTCTTCTACAGTGGACAACTTTGAGTTTACTAGGTGCCACACACACTAATGTCTGTGAATAACACACACACACACACACACACACACACATACACACACACACACACACACACACACACACACACACACACACACACACACACTCACACACACACAGGCTTTGGTGTTGATGCAATACACAGAGAATGTTGTTGTTCTTCTTTCGGCTTTTCCTGGTTAGGGGTCACCACAGCAGAACTCCGGTCTGCTAATGATTGGCAGTAGATTTTTTACGGGTGCTGAGGTGCCAGCTCTATGCCCAACATTCAACAAAAGCACACCCATTCTACACATGTCTTTTGAATGCCACTCGACCGTGGGGAGGACATAGAGACTCCACACAGAAGGCGCTCCAGCCAAAAATCGAATGGGAGAACCTCTTGCTGTGAGGCAACAATGCTACCACTGCACCATGCAATACACAGAGAATACTGTTCACATTAATGTAATTCATTTTGCAGTGAACTCATTTTGGCCTATGTAATTCCACCCAGACCAGATTGTCAAAACATTGCATCAGGAAATAATCAGTTCACCAGTTTAATGTCATTGACGGTATATGTCCTCTTCCCCAATGTAGTGCAATCCTAGAGTTGGTAAACATAGGTGCTGGTGTGGGTGGCACAGCCCCCCTCTTTGAAGGGTGTGGGGTGGCATAAAACCACATATAGTGTGATTAACAACTACTTAACCTGTTAACATAAACTGTACAGTATAACAGCACACTAAGCGGGGGGATAACCACAACAATAACCCCAGTGTGGGTGGCTGTGGCCACAACAACCACACCCATGTATATATACCAACCCCTGTATTGCTATACAGCTGTACAGTGGGGAAGAGGACATTTACACATCCACTACTAGATTTGCTTGAATGTATTTCTGATTGCTTTGAAATGTTACCTTTAGACAGTAAGTTCTCGGACAAATGATCACCTGGGACATATATTTTCTGCAAACTGAAGTAGATCCCTTCACATACACACACACTTACTTGGCAACACTGAGAGTAGAACCCCTACTTAGGTACTTATTGCTACTAATGTGTTTGGCTTTAATTGCACACAACACAGAGCTTTTAGAGTGAGCTGTGTCCCGAGTTTCCTGTTAAGTGAAGAACATCACTAGGCCTTGTACAGTATGGTAATGGGGATGTACTGGGTGTTAATGAACAATCCATAGTATGACATACTGTCATATACACATTTGACAGACCTGGGTTTAGCTGTGCTAACTACCTTGTCAGTGAGTCCATTCTGTTATAGAGATTTTGCATACAGCACAAGCATCATTGGGCTGGATAATGTAATCGGTTACCTGTATGCTTGATGGTGACAGCGGTCCTCATACAGTGGACCCTGGGACAGGTACTGGGGGTGCCATGGTGTAAAGACAGTATACCCAGCACCCATACCCCACATTGGATATTGTATTCACTGAAACACATGATAATGTTCTGACATACCCACAATTACACATTGACCAGGACTGCAGTACAACCCTTTGTCTATCTAATCAGTGCTACTACAAAGATATGCATTTATTGCACATGCCACAGTGATAGTAGGGTGAGGGTTTGTCATGGCTCTCCTAATGTCAGCAGCATTACAATCCCTTATAATGTATGGCAAGGTTTATTGTATTTGGAGAATGTGGCCTCAGAATGCTGTCTCCTACAAATATGCACACTCACACACATACACACACTTGCCAGGACTCAGAGGGTAACCCATGCCTATCTACCCATTTGTAGAACAGTGTTATGCTGGTACTGCAAGCTCCAGGTAGCCCATAGGTTGAAGTGTGTAACAAGGTAAATTTAATGTCAATTACAACAGGAGCCATTTCTAAGTATGGCAATGGGGGGTGTAGTGGGTGAGAAGGACTTCAGAGTATTGTGAATTTATTTATTATTTTATTTTATTTATTTTACATATGTTGACCGGGCTAGTCTAACTGGATATAGGTCTATTTTGAGTAGAGGCCCGGGGAGATAGGCTCCACTAAACAGATAAAATGCTAAACAGGTAGTAGCAATGACAAGTACAGTACAATTTAAGACTAGAATGCACTTATTCTATAGCAGCTTAGTGATAATATAAGTAACATATTTTAAAAAGAAGAACAAGAAAAAACAAATATTTATAAGGTAGAAAACATGTTAATGTAATTGAGAGCTTGCTAAGCAAGTTCATACTCTGAAGAGGGTTCCTAAAGTCAACCACAAGTTTACAAACACACATACACTGTTATTCTCAGTAATGCACACTGACACATTTGGCAGTACTGGGGTCCATAGGTGCAGGTGTTCCTAGGTGTGTACCAGGCTAATGTCCATGGAGAGATGAGAAGAGTAGGGCATGTGGGTATACTGGTATCATGCCACCAGACATTTGTCAGCAGGCCATCTATCAGTCAATGCCACATAAGTGATCCGGTGACAGATAATTCAACATTCACTCATCTGGTTTTCTCTTGCAGAGGGGCAGTGAGGTGCTCCAGCTGACATGTATGCAACATATAGTTCATAACATGTTTGGTGTCAGGGTTAGAGACCTGTACCCAAGCATGTTTTGTTGACTGTGGTAGTCTGGTTGAGGTATCCATGGCATGTGGTGCATACAGGGTGGGGTTTCCTAGCTGTGGCATTCATAACGCAGCTGGGCAGACATTTCAGTGTCAGTCAATCAGAGATTGCCTGTAAGCAGCCAAGATGGATACCTGACATCTTCACATCTGTACAGAGGACAGACAGAAATTAGCTACCCAACAGGTTATGCATTTGGATGAATGTTTTGACAGATAGACGTCTGACACTGATAGGTATGCCATTACTACATGACAGCAGCCCTCAATGACATGTCCTAATCACATAGTAGTCTACAGTTAATATCCACATATCAGATCAATATCCAGTAGGAGATACATAATAGCATACAGCTCACACACCGAGAACATGATAGACAGTACTCAGAGTCCAGCTTTGCATGCAGGGGTGTATGGTTCCAGTACTATGATCTGTCCAGAGGTATACACAGAACTCCTGAGGGCAAGACACATGGACCAAGTATGACAAAGAGGATGTTTACAGCCATGAAAATGGGGATATCACACAAATACTGGACTAGATAAGCTCACACAGTTGATGCATTCACACTCTCCTGTCTGTCCTAACACATATTAACCGAAGGAGCAGAGGTCCCAAAGTGACATACATCTTCCAGCATCCCACTGCTTTTTCAGAAATACACAACACATATGGTGGCCAAGCAACAGCACATCTGATAAATATCTGGACATAACATCACACTAGGTAAATACACTGAGCTGCTAGGCATGTCACAACAAAGCACTCTGTAAACTACAGGCAGACTGCCACAACACTGACGCAAGTTTCCTATGGGGGAATACTCATGTACTTGCAAATATAGTAGGCACTGCAGGCATGTAACAGCACAGAGTAACAGACACCAGTGTGAAAGTGCATTCCCACAACCAGTCTCAACACAGTCACAGTCACATTATGGTAAGCCTAATTAATAGTACAGTATATGGACAATGTGAACAAAACCATCCACATATTTGCCACTCACGCACTACCCTGCATATACTGGCTCAATTCACAGTGTAGTCTCATGCCTGACTGTTGTATGGGACATGTCTCAGTCTGGCCCTACAAACATATACACTGATAGGGTACCAGAAATTGGAGCAGCATGCAATGTCAGACAGAACTGGACCAAGAACACTAACATCCACCACAGTCTGTACAAAGGGAAAGTAACATATTCACAGTACCCTGCTACACAATACAGACACTCTGTCAACAATCACCATAAATACACAGACCTCAGTACTGTACAGACTACAACAGAATGTCCAGGTTTTGTCCTCAAATATAAGGCCTACTATACATAACATGTCTAGCGGTCTGATATATCACTGGCTTGTTATTAGGAATGATGTCAGTAAATGATGATATACTGTACATATGCACCTCTTAATGCATGACATATGGACAAAGGGTGATAAACTTGGGGGACAGAGGCACAAACACAGGGCCAATACTGACATATTGCTGGGATAAACTGAGAAAATTCCTGGTGTAACATATTTCTTCTGAAGGATATGAAGTCAGTAACACACATGGATGTCACCATGTACTGCCTGCAATCATCAGAGTACGCTACTGCATTTCTAAAGATGATAAATGTGTAACATACCACATCTAAGACTCACACCTCTGGCCAGTCTGCAGATAGCCGTACAGGTGAGAGTTTCCGCAACCACATAACACTGTCATGCCAGACTTTAAATCATGTAGAACATCCATATCCACACAAACCCTGTTAAACCAACATTACTTTAAATGTAGAACAGCAATACTTACATTCTGTCCCCATGTCTGGAACATCCCCCTCCTGTTTGTTGGCCTGTCTCCACAGTGTATATTGTAAGAGATATTTCCAACTACCCTCTGTGATGCTGTTTGTCAGACACCTACATGACGTCCTGCTCACAGTGAAGGAAAACGGCCAACAACCACATGAAGTGCTTAGTTATAGGAGTGTGTTTCCATGCAATTGGCTATAGGAATGATACCACAGCTGTTCCACATGCAGTTAGCAAGTGGAGGACTCCAGTTTGTGCACAAGCCATCAGCTGATCATGAGCATTACCTACAAAAGTCAAGCTGCTGCCTATGAAAAACAGATGTACTTTTCCACATCCACCAGAGAGAGAGAGAAAGAGAGAGTGTGAGTGAGACAGAGAGAAAGTAAGAAAGGAAGGGAGTAAGAGCCAAGCATGTTTGTGTATGATCCGTGGGTGGAGAGTGGTATCTGGGTATTATAACAGTTGCCTATATTGTTTACTAATCCATACTGTGACATAGTAATTGCACATGGCTGTATACATTTATGGCTGTGGATTGTCTACAACAACCTCTACAGTGTTTGAAAACTGTTAGCCTTGTAATGTGGACATTGGGACATATAGATTCTCAATATAATGATGTAGCAAAACCTACACTGCAATGGATCCTGTCATTACACAATCACCCCACCACCATACAGGCTACTGATGACACACACACTTACCAGCATTGAGTTTCAAACCCCTATCTAATTATGTATTGCTATTACAGTGTTATGCAGTTATTGCACTCACCACGAAGCTTACATGTTGGAGAGCTGTCCAAAGTTATCTTTGCTTGAGTGAAATCAGCAGCAGTGCTAAAGGAGGGGTAATGGAAGTTTAGAAAGTGAGAATGTCCACAAAAAAAGGTGTCATCAAAGACACACACACACACTCTATCACAGAAACACACACATTATCACAGTTGGGAGCATCAGGATTAGAACTCCTACCTAACTAGTTTGCTACACTACAGTATTACACAGTTATTGCAAGCGTCACAGCGCTTGTAGGGCTCAAACATGGCCAAAGGGTTATTTCACAGTGACTGACATCAGCAGGCATGCTAAAGTAGGACAAAGGGAGATGTAGTGAGTGTGAATGGCTTCAAAATCATTCATCTCCACACACACACACACACACACACACACACACACACACACACACACACACACACACACACACACACACACACACTTGCCAGTACTGAGATCCATATGTCATTGCTTCACAGGTGTGTAGTAGGTGAATGGGCCTGAAGGCTGTACAAGGCTAGGCCAAGGGAATACCTTGGCATCAGGCCACATGACAATAGTCCTCAGTGTGGCTTAGGGGTGTAGTCCCTGGAGTGGTCACCAGTGGTGGGTATTGTAGTCAAAATCCCCTCATCTGGGTTACTATTGCGGGTGGCCAGTGATGTGCACTGCTTCCCATGTATGTGATCTATATTCCATAACATGGACAGTGTCTGGGTTGTACACCTGTCCCACATACATGTTCGTTGATGTGCGGAAGTGTACTTGAGGTCTCTGGGGCATTTGTGTGGACAGATTGTTATCTTCTGATGTAGCATTCTTGACGTCATTTGGTGAGACCTAGATGTGTAACTGAGGTCGTGCTTGCACCTACATTGACAGCATGATATGGGTATTCAGTGGAGTTAGTGGCATCTGTCCATACAGGGCATGTGTATAAGGCATGGTATTCCCTTTGTGAGCTACATTTGCAGACTCTACAGTTGTTGCAGGTGTGCAGTGGGGAACATAGCAAAAGGGTCACTGTACACATTTATTTGTCTACTGAGGGGATGGAACAGGGTGCCATGGCCTTTTACTTACTGGACAACACAGTCATGAGATGTAACACATCAAAGTACTTTCTGATGTCAGTGTCACTGTTGTGGTCAACAGGCATGAAGTCCACTGCAATCAGACTGTGGTTACTATATGTGAGGCAATATGCAGGGAACTACCAATATGGTGGTTGTTGCCTTGCCAAGTGTGTTTGTGTATGAGACGTGGGTGGAGAGTGTTCTCTGAGTAATAGAAGGGTTGCCTAAATTGTTCACCAATCCATAATGTCACATGTAGGGCTATGGATTGTCTACACCAAACTCTCTGGTGTTTGACATCTGTCGTCCTTGTAAGGTGGACATTATGACATATACTAGGGCCACAACATAATAATTTAGCAAAACCCACCCCACAATGGATCCTGTTATTACACAATCACAGGAACCTCCACACAGGATACTGATGACAGACAGACAGACAGACACACACACACACACACACACACACACACACACACACACACACACACACACACACTTGCCAGTACTGAGATTCAAACCCTACCTAGCTATGTATTGCTACTATAGTATACTGCATTTATCACATGTGCCACAGAAATTATAAGAGGGATGTTGTCAGAAGGTACTGCTAAGGTGAGGAACATCATCAGCCCTTGTAAATACTGGCACTGGGTGATGTAGTGGTTGAGAGATCCCAAAAATAATTTTACCATACACACACATTTGCCAGGGGTGATGTGCAAACCTCTATTGAACAATTCTTACAGACTTTTATGTTATGCATTTACCACATGCACCACCGACCTTACATGGTTCAAGGTTGGCAACAGGTACTTCTATGGTGGATGATATCTGCAGGACTGCTAAATTCAGGCTTTAGAGATGTGAGATGTGTACTGGGTGTAAATGGGGCCAAAATCTTTGCAGTACAGACATGCATATGTAGACATATGGACACACACGGATGAGATTCAGACCCATACCTATGTAGTTACTGGTACTATATTGTTATGGCACACGCCATGGAGCTTACATGTTAGAGAGCTGTGCCAATGAATCTTTAAAGGTGACTAACAAGTTATCTCAAGCGCCACAGAGCTTATATGTTAGAGAGCTTTCCACAGGTATCTTTGAAGGTGACTAACATCAGCAGCAGTGCCAAAGGAGGGGTAAGGGGAGAGTAGTAAGTGCCAATGTCCATAAAATGAGGTATCATCAAAGACACACACACTCTCTCTCACACAAATGCACACAGTTGCCATGTATGTGATTAGAACTCCTACCTAACTAGGTATGCTACACGATAGTACTACGCAGTTATCGCGAGTGTCATGGTATTTATTTGTTAGAGAGCTCTCCACTTTGAAGGTGACTAACATCAGCATCAGTGCTAAAGAAGAGGTAAGGTGAGAGTAGTAAATGTTAATGTCCATAAAATCAGGTATCATCAAAGACACACATGCACACACACAGTTTCATAGTTGCCATGTCTGGGATTAGATCTCCTACTTAACTAGTATGCTACACTATAGTATTATGCAGTTATCACAAAAGCCACAGAGCTTATATGTTGGAGAGCTATCTACAGGTATCGTTGAAGGTGACTAACATCAGTAGCAGTGCTAATGGAGGAGTAAGGGGAGAGTAGTAAGTGTTAATGTCCATAAAATCAGGTATTTTCAAACACACACATACACTCTCTCCCGCAAACACACACAGTTTCCACATCTGGGATTAGAACTCCTACCTAAATAGTATGCTACACTATAGCATTATGCAGTTATCATAAGCGCCAAGGAGCTTATGGGGCTGGTAGTTGTCCAAAGGGTAATTTCCAGGTGACTGACATCAGCAGGCATGCTAAAGTATGACAAAGGGAGGTGTAGTGAGTGTGAATGGCTTCAAAATCATTCATCTCCACACACACACACACACACACACACACACACACACACACACACACACACACTTGCCAGTACTGAGAGCCATATGTCATTGCTTCACAGGTGTGTAGTAGATGAATGGGCCTGAAGGCTGTACAAGGCTAGGCCAAGGGAATACCTTGGCATCAGGCTACATGACAATATTCCCCAGTGTGGCTTAGGGGTGTAGTCCCTGGAGTGGTCACCAGGGGTGGGTATTGTAGTCAAACTCCCCTCATCTAGGTTATTATTGTGGGTGGCCAGTGATGTACACTGCTTCCCATGTATGTGATCTATATTCCATAACATGGACAGTGTCTGGGTTGTGCACATGTCCCACACGCATGTTCGTTGATGTGCGGAAGTATATTTGAGGTCTCTGGGGCATGTTGTGTGGACAGACTGTTATCATCTGATGTAGCATTCCTGACCTCATTTGGTGAGACCTGGCTGTGTAACTGAGGTCATGCTTGCACCTACATTGACAGCATGATATGGGTATTCACTGGAGTTAATGGCATCTGTCCATACATGGCATGTGTATAAGGCATGGCATTCCCTTTGTGGGCTACATTTGCAGACTCTACAGTTGTTGCAGGTGTCCAGTGGAGAACATAGCAAAAGGGTCACTGTATACATTTAGTTGTCTACTGAGGGGATGGAACAGGGTGCCATGTCCTTTTACTTGCTGGACAACACACAGTCAGGAGATGTAACACATCAAAGTACTTTCTGATGTCAGTGTCACTGTTGTGGTCAACAGGCATGTAGACCACTGCAATCACACCATGGTTACTATATGTGAGGCAATATGCAGGGAACTACCAATATGGTGGTTGTTGCCTTGTCAAGTGTGTTTGTGTATGAGACGTGGGTGGAGAGTGTTCTCTGAGTAATAGAAGGGTTGCCTATATTGTTCACCAATCCATAACATCACATGTAGGGCTATGGATTGTCTACACCAACCTCTCTGGTGTTTGACATCTGTCATCCTTGTAAGGTGGACATTATGACATATACTAGGGCCTCAACATAATAATTTAGCAAATCCCGCCCCACAATGGATCCTGTTATTACACAATCACAGGAACCTCCACACAGGATACTGATGACTGACACACACACACACACACACACACACACACACACACACACACACACACACACACACACACTTGCCAGTACTGAGATTCAAACCCCTACCTAGCTATGTATTGCTACTATAGTACACCGCATTTATCACACATGCCACAGAAATTATAAGAAGGATGTTGTCAGAAGGTACTTCTAAGGTGAGGAACATCACCAGCCCTTGTAAATACTGGCACTGGGTGATGTAGTGGGTGAGAGATCCCAAACATAATTTTACCATACACACACATTTGCCAGGGGTGATATGCAAACCTCTATCTAACAATCCTTACAGACTTTTATGTTATGTATTTACCACATGCACAACTGACCTTACATGGTTCAAGGTTGGCAACAGGTACTTCTATGGTGGATGATATCTGCAGGACTGCTAAAGTCAGGCTTTGGAGATGTGAGATGTGTACTGGGTGTAAATAGGGCCAAAATCTTTGTGGGACAGACATGCATATGTAGACATATGGACACACACGGATGAGATTCAGACGCATACCTATGTAGTTACTGGTACTACATTGTAATGGCACACGCCGTGGAGCTTACATGTTAGAGAGCTGTACCAATGTATCTGACTAACAAGTTATATCAAGCGTCACGGAGCTTATATGTTAGAGAGCTCTCCACAGGTATCTTTTAAGGTGACTAACATCAGCAGCAGTGCCAAAGGAGAAGTAAGGGGAGAGTAGTAAGTGTCATTGTCCATAAAATGAGGTATCATCAAAGACACACACACATACTCTCTCTAACACAAATGCACACAGTTGCCATGTCTGTGATTAGAACTCCTACCTAACTAGGTATGCTACACGATAGTATTACGCAGTTATCATGAGTTCAATGGAGTTTATTTGTTAGAGAGCTCTCCACTTTGAAGGTGACTAACATCAGCATCAGTGCTAAAGGAGGGGTAAGGGGAGAGTAGTACGTGTTAATGTCCATAAAATCAGGTATCATCAAAGACACACATGCACCCACACAGTTTCACAGTTGCCATGTCTGGGATTAGATCGCCTACTTAGCTAGTATGCTACACTATAGTATTATGCAGTTATCATAAAAGCCACAGAGCTTATATGTTGGAAAGCTCTCTACCGGTATCATTGAAGGTGACTAACATCAGCAGCAGTGCTAATGGAGGGGTAAGGGGAGAGTAGTAAGTGTTAATGTCCATAAAATCAGTTATTATCAAACACACACATGCACTCTCTCCCGCAAACACACACGGTTTCCACATCTGGGATTAGAACTCCTACCTAAATAGTATGCTACACTATAGCATTATGCAGTTATCATAAGCGCCAAGGAGCTTATGGGGCTGGTAGTTGTCCAAAGGGTAATTTCAAGGTGACTGACATCAGCAGGCATGCTAAAGTAGGGCAATGGGAGGTGTAGTGACTGTGAATGGCCTCAAAATCATTCATTGCCACACACAAACACACACATACACACACATACATACAGACACACACACGCACACACACACACACACACACACACACACACACACACACACACACACACACACACACACACACACACACACACACACACACACACACACACACATAAACACACACACACACAGTTTCACCAGTTTTACAGTTGTCATGTCTGGGATTACAACTTCTGTTCTAACTAGTTTTCTACAGTACAGTATTACACATGTATCGCAAGCGCCATGCAGCTTAGAGGGTTGAGACTTGGCCAGAGGGTTATATCAAGGTGACTGACATCAGCAAGAGTGCTAACATGGGCAATGGGAAGTGCAGTGTGTGTGAATGGGCCATAATCCATTCCTCTGGAAACACACACATACATAATCAGTCACACACAACTTCACATTTAACAGGACTTGGTATACAAATGATAGATGAATACTGATTTGTACTATCATGTTACACAGTTATCACAAGCACCACAGACACTATAGGGCTGAGGGCTACCAAAAGCAATGTCTACAGTGTTTGATATCAACACATCATGTGATATCGGCCAATTCGATGTGTGGTGGGTGGGACAGGCCTCATGATGGTAATCTCTCTGTCACTGTCTGTCTCTCTCTTCCTTACATGTTTGCCATATTATAGTGTGTTGGCCTGAAATATGTGTGAGTATTCCTAGTCAATGTGTGTGCAAAGCATGAATGATGTACAATGTGGTGTGTGTGCACAAACATCTGTGACTGACAGATATGTATAGTCCACTGTGTTATCAAACATGGGCTTCATTTCTCTAAGTGAAGGAGCATGCCCAGTATGACCTTCTGTATTGAGTGTGTGAATCCATTCCAGGTAAGTTGTACTCCAGTCCAGGGTTTGGTGTTCTACACCTACAGCTAGCAACCTGTTTCTGTAGGATATCTGTAGATAGGCTGACAATATGGAGTCAAAAGGGGTGACAGATAGTGGGATACTGTAAATATTGTGTCTGTACTGCTTCTGTTACATGGTTGGTGCTAGCAGAGATATTCAGACAGATGTACTGTTTTACACTGTGCTGTATTATGTCATCAACTACTGAGAGATATACTTATTAACTCACAGTCATTTCCTGGGAAATACAAGATGAATCAAGCTGTGTCCAGATTACACACTCATGCCATTCTGGAGAGGTAGCTGCAGACACTTGCTGATGGGTCTGTGTAAATAGTCCAGCTCCTTGGTACTGTGGTGGCTGAGGATCCCCTTCTTGTACATATATCAACGTAGCAGACTGGCCATATCCTGCTGTGGCCATACCTTGCAGCTGTACAGATTCACCCAGGTTACCCAGAGGCAGGGCTCATATATCTGGTCAGTTACCCTTCACATTGTTGTTTATGAGCAGGTTTGTAGCCACCCATTACTGGGTTTGCAGGCAGGGTTAGTATGGGCACACATCAGAGTTTCACACTTGACACACACTCCATGACATCCATGTTTCTACACCTCCCCCCGCTCTGTTATTCAATCCTCTTCCTAACATTATGTGAGCGATATCTGAAAAGTATCCCTATAGTTATCCTTTCATCCCAGTGGTATGTAGGGGTTGGTCTGCAGTTCATGCAGTAGGACATGGTTGGCATGCTACTGTCAACATGGCCTTGCATTTCTGTTCTGTTAACTGTGTTGTGTTGTTAGTTGGGACCCCATGAGATAACATATATTGGCACTACGGGTGAGGCAGAGGCCTTTGACAGAGGACTGCAGGGCATTTGGTAGTGAGGCAGGCCATCTGTAGCAGACCAGTGCATTCTGTCACTCCTACATTCCAAGGCTGCGAGCCACTGGATTCCCCTGGGGTGACAGGGTAAGTGTGCTAGGTGTTACTGGCAATAGTTCCTGTCCATATTAATCCACTGGTCTGAATGCTGGCAGGGAGCTGCTTACAGCTAGGGACACACCTGCATGGGACACATCTTCAGCATGCTGCATTCTGTGGGTATTCCCATACAGATGTGGGGGGTCATACTGTACTTATTCCCAACAGCAGGGATATAACCTGTAATAAACCTGTGGCTGATGGAGGGTAAGCTGTGTGCATGTGTGATATGGATGTGTCTGGCAGCTGACTCACAGATACACCTGAGACATTCCCCTTATGTTGCCTTGTGCGGGGACATTGGCAGTCTCTCATTACTTCATAACTGTGCCTTTTTTGGTCTGCCACTGATTGGCCAGACTACATCAGTATTCCATACTACACAGCCAACTAATGTGCTGCTAACCTGTATGTACAATTCCAAAGGTGTGTGCAGTTGACAGATTTGATGTACTCTGTCTAGGGTACATCCACCTGTGTACTGTGCATAATTCTAGGAGCACATTCATGGCATGTCCATCTTTCAGACGATGACAGATATTGACATCTGGATAGTGAGTATGGATGACTGCTGACATGGGTATTGCTGAGAAGCACTGTGGTTGGCACTAAAGGTGTCAGAACATGCCATAGGCCACCAAGACACAACCCTCCATGTCTACATGCTGACCACTTCCAGACAACATTGAACACACAACAACCTAACACATGGACCCCTGCATGTTGTACACATCCAACAATCTATCCTGTAAACTGGGCCAGCTCAGGTAATCTGTGCTCCACTGTTATTAAACCCACATGTAGATGTTACTGCATTTCTACATAGGATTGTTAGGGGGCGGGGGGCACACCTGAACACTTTAAACATTTTCTATGACTGTACCGGTATTTCACGTACACTGTTGGCTTCCATTTCATTTTGTATTCTGACCTAACATGCAGACTGGAGACATATCAGTAGAGTGCAGATCTTAGGTTTTATTGACCTACATTTTAGTTTCAGACTTCTTAGCCTTCAGAACTAACATACAACTGCCAGACCTGTTGTAGTCTGTCTGTGTAGGTCTGGAGGGGGGTGTTCACCATTGCCATCAATTGGAGGCCTTAGCCCAGCCTTTCTTTATGGTCATCTACACCTATCCTGCTGTCTGAGGCTGGTGTTGGGTATGTGAGCCTCACTGACATGCATGTGTGTGTCCTATGGACACACATTTGGGCCACCACATGTACTGCAGTGGGATTTATCACCTTGGCTAGTACTGCCTAGTATGCTGATACCAGTATTTGTTATGGATTTCATGCTGCCCATATAGGTGTCCACTATCTGTTGCCATCCCATTCAGCCACCCAATTTCCTTCATGCTCACATCCATACCATAGATACAACTATCAGAACATACTTCTCCATTCAGCAATTGATAGGAAGAGTGACTTACCTTGTGGCTGTGCCAGTATTGAGGACGGTGCTGGAGGGCTGACTATGTCTGATGCACACAGTACACTCCCTATATACGGTAAAGCACAGGTAGTGTCATGTTTGGCATCTTTTTTATTGTATGCGTGAGTCAGAGAGAGGTGTCATTCCCTGGGTCCCTACCATGTCAGTGTATGTGCTATGCATTGCCTCTTTGCCAAAGCCTGGGCATACTGGGCACACCTCCTTCTGCCTACATGGGCAGGCTCAGGTTCTTTCTCCTCTGACTCCCTCTGTACCTGTGATGGCCTTGGCAATGGTGGGGGGCTGTGTGACCTTGCCCCGTGCTGTTCTTGCTTCAGCTGTTTCCACAGTTTCATATTGTGTAGCATGGCACGTACTATGAACATTTGTGTACATGTAGCTGGAGAGTACTGCAAGGCTCCACCGGATATGTCCAGGCAGCAGAACCATGACTTGAGCATCCCAAACACACACTCTATTATGATTCTGGTTTGTGCGTGTGCCTCATTATGGAGTTCTTGTTCGGGTGTGTGTGCATTTCTAATGGGTGTCATCAGCCACTGATCCAGTGCATAACCAGCATCCTCCACTAGGTGACCATATAGGATGTTCCCACTGGTAAATAACTGGTACAGCTGTGTCATATGCCAGATGTGAGTGTCGTGATAGCTTCCAGGGCTGTCAGCACACCCATTCAAGATAATGCCCTGGGCATCGCACACAACCTTGCAGTTGATGGAGGGGAAGCCCTTGTGGTTTATGTAGACCCTACCCCACTCACCAGGTGGTGCTTTGATGTGTATATGCATGCAGTCTATAGCATCCACTACCTCAGGGTACTCTGCTATTTGGTGAAAGAGACACCTCACGGGTGTTGAGGAAATATATGTGCTCACCAGCATGTGCTGACATGGCATCCAGGAAATGGTGGATTACCCTGTATGCTGATGCCTGTGACATCCCCATGATATCCCCAGTTGCCCTTTGGAAGGTACCTGTGGCTAGTATTCTTAAGCCTACACATACCTTGGTATCCACTGGGATGGGTTCCCCTGTGTTGGTTCTGTGTGTGAGGCTTGGCCAGAACAGCTCAACAATTTGCTTTAGAATGTCTCTATCCACCCTATAGTACTCCACTGTCTCCAGCTCATGTAGCCCCTGTTAGGTTACCCTGGGTCTGTACACTCTTCTCCTTCTCCTCACTGTGGGGTGGTTGTCAACATTCACATCCTCACCATGCTCAGCCTCTTACACATATTGATGTATGAGAGCAACAGCAGTCCCTAACATTTTGTTAGTTTTGTCAGGTAAAATATCCACATCTGTGTACACCGGTGATGTAGAGTTTGTGGGAAAAAACAGATTGGAAAGTGTTTGCATAGTTTATAGTGGTGTGCTAGGCTATTCCATGTGTATTTGGCTGATTCTTATACATTTCACATGCCAGCTATGCTAGCTCTCCTTTATTGCTTTCCTACTGCTGTTTTCCCTTCTCATTGACTTCCCATTTAAACCCCAAGGCACAGCGCGCATACCCAGTGCTCAGATGTGAACAGAGCTGTTATTTCCTGTTTTTTTTTTTTTTTGGTTTGTTTGTTTGTTTAAAACCCAGTGCACGGTGCGCACACCCGTTTAGGCAATGTAAACATTGATAGACAGCCTCATACACACTCCCTTCCTTAGCTGTGCTTAGCTATGGGAAAACACAGGGCACAGAGCTCCAATAAGCTTACAGCATGCATGAAACTCCCCCTTATGAGGTCATCTACCTCTTATACCATGGTGTTGCTGCACCTACATGGTTGGGTGCAAGCTAACACTGAGAGGAAATCAGTGATTCAGTATCAGTCTCCTCTTTTGCATAAAACAGAATGCTAATTCATAGTTACCACACTCATACTGAGCCTTCCCCCTTAGCAATCACTATTCCCTGGTATTGTTGTCTTATGCATGCCATTGACTATCATGGTAAAATGCTGATATGGGTTTAAAAGCTTATTTCCAACTTTTTTCTTAGTTTCGGGCCAATCCCTTTTGCGCACCGCTTCCCTAAGCTTGAACGGCCGAAATTGGCCAAAAAAAAATAAAAGTTATTATTTATAATTTTGCAACTATTTCTCATGCCAGTTGCCATATATTTGGCCATTGGCATGCCTACTACATTGAATACATGCTTTCTTTGGAGCTGTCATGCCTCAGTTTTGTAATTTGCAGAAATGTATTCGGTTAGTAACCGAATACATTTCTGCAGGTTATAGTATTCCTGAATAGATGCCTGCCTGCTTCCTAGATCGTTAATTCACCTTATTTGCATGGTTTTCACCAGAAAATGGGGTAATTAGCATATAGCAGTGGTGTCTGTGCAGGAATAGTGTTGGAGCGCTTGTGTACATCCTGGGAGCTCGTTCCTGGATCGCTTGTCGGCCATATTGCGTGCAGCAGCCCTTGCACTATTCCTGCACTCCGTGCAGAGCTTGCTGAATTTAGGGGGTTATTGAATTAGAAGTGGGAGATTCTTCAGATCTGGTTAGAAATGATATACGAGTAACTGAAGATCCAATTATAGCATTTACAGAGAGAATAATGAACATTGATGAGTGTCATGCTTGCCAGAAACAAAAATACAGGTTGTGAGTAGGGTCTGAGAATGCCTAACTTAAAGAAGTATATTCAATATATTATTATGCTTAGTGATTTATTTTTTACTGCACTAAGTTTATGTTTATTGGCATTGGATATGACATGAGAGGTTTGATCATTTGTTACCTGGTATAAAGACAGGGATCTTGGCCTCAGTATGGAATAGTCCTCTGGAACTCATAGAGATTGGTGGACCACTCTTTCTGCCTTCTATTATTGATTCATTTTAATGCATATTTACTTGGTACTGAACTTGAGGGTCCTAATTGTGATTGGCTAATAATAATATACTTGGCCTATGTGGGAGAATATGTAACGCTATCTTGACTGACCTTATGCGAAGGTAATTGAAGTACGTTGATTGGCCCATGAATTTATTGAAATGAAATTTGATTGGACAATAGGCTTTTAAATTCTGATTTTTATCTTATGAATTCTACGATCTAAAGAAGGCATTTTTGCCGAAAGCGCTTATCGGAATTCATTTTATTTAGTTTTTTTAGGTTTATTAAAGAGAAGATTTTAACAGTTATTTTTCCGTGGTGGTTACCGAAGTGTTTTCAGCAACTTAAACAAGTATGGAGCTATTTTTATTCATGTTGGTACAAAAGACATCTTCTTCAAAGTGTCTCTGCCTGCTAGTAAGGAACTTATAGCCCTCTTAGATAGCATAGCTTTCACAAATTACATATAGAAAGGAGAGTCAGGTCAGTGAAAGAAAAGAATTTTAGGGTAAATACCTACATGGAAAAAAATCACCCATTATAAAAAGAGGAAGCATGCAGAGTGTCCAAGCCTAATTTGGTGCACATGTATTTAGACAGAATGACATGTTCCTGTGAAGACAAGGGAAGATATTTTTACAGCAGATAAAGTGCAATATTTGACTAACAAGCAACAGGATTTTTGCCAGATAAGAAATTTACCATATCACAGATAACAGCATTTGATGTATCTTTGCTGATTGTTAATGATAGTAGATTTAGTATATATATATATATATATATATATATATATATATATATATATATATATATATATATATATATATATATATATATATATATATATATATATATATATATATATATATATATATATATATATATATATATATACATATATGGGTCCGTGTCAGTTGATCAAGTTTTCAGAAACTCGAAATTCATATGTTCAGGACCATATGATTGAGTTTTTGAAAATGTGAATCTTTTGAATGGAGATCATGTTACAGTGTAGACTGGGAAATTTACCCCATTCCTCACTGTAGTGCGATCTTTGAGTTGGTATATATAATATGTAAGGGGTGGGGGGTATAAAAAAGGCATATATATATATATATATATATATATATATATATATATATATATATATATATATATATTTTTTTTTGTGTTTTTTTTTATTTATGTTTGAGTTTTCGGAAACTCGATCATATGGTCTCAATCATATGAATTTTGAGTTTCTGAAAACTCGATCATTTGACATAGACCCACATACACACACACACACACACACAAATATACATATATATATATATATTTATATATATATATATATATATATATATATATATATATATGTATGTATAAAATCCATCTCTCTCTCTCTATATATATATATATATATATATATATATATATATATATATATATATATATATATATACATTGACATATTGACATTATATATTATACATATGTTGGAAACTCATATTTACTTGAAATTGATATTGCTATATTATGAAACATGGTTAAAGAACAATGACTAGAAACAGTTTTGTCAGGGTATAAATATTTTTACTGCAACAGATATTCTAACAATAATCATGTGTTGGTATTATGATACGGATTAAAGATTGTCATGAGATCTGTGATTATTACATTTTCACTGATAATATCAATACTGTAGATTGTGTAATTGTGACAATAAAGACAGCATAAAACACTTGTTGGAGTGTACAAACACCCAAAGTCAAATGCTGATAATCTGCAGGAATTTATTTATTTATTTTATTTAATTATTTGATATTTATATGCCGCAGTGGTACGGCAATAGCGTTGTTACCTCACAGCAAGAGGTTCTCCCATTCAATTCTCGGCTGAGCTTGGGAGTGCCTTCTGTGTGGAGTCTGCATGTCCTCCCCACGGCTGGGTAGCATTCGAAAGACATGTGTGCATAAACAGGCATGCCTTCGTTGAAGGTTGAGCGTCAAGCTGGCACCTCGGCGTTTCGTAAAAATCTACTGCCAATCATTAGCGGACTGGAGTTCCGCTGTGGCGACCCCTTACCGGGAAAAGCCAAAAGACAAACAACATTTGGTATTTGTTGATTGGGGATGTCCAACTGGGCCAATGGCACTTTTTCAGCAGAGGCCTTGAGAGAAAAGCTCCATTACAAAAACACATTAAAAACAATAAAGAAATTGACAACAATCAAGAATGTATAACTTTGGCAAAAATAGGTATTAAATAGTTCACACATAAACAATACAAATTGAGAGAGTAATATAAAGTGAAAAAAGAAAGCAAACAAGTAAACAAGCATGAAATAACTTGTGCCTTCATAGAGAAATGACTCATCAGTAGATCAATATCATGGTTTTGGTGGTAAATATTTATGAGATGCATGTATGGTATATGAACAAGAATATGGCTGATTGTTGCGATGCTAGTGTTATTTGTTCTAAACAGTGATAGTGAAGGCAATATTGAGGTGAAGTAAAAGAAGGAGAGAATATAATGAAACTGCAGGAAGCTTGTGATAGGTAGATTAAAATAGGAGCAGTAGTGAGCTTGAGAGAGGTGGAGAGAAACTGGAATTCAATGAGAAAAGGGAAGAGATATATTTTTTTGTAAGAACAAGGAAGGACAGAATCATCAGCCTGGATAAGTGCAAGAGCAAAGTCAGTTTCTGGTTAGGTGTTCCTTAAGCAATAGTTTAAATTTGGATGTGTTGCTAGAATTTAGTATTGTCTCAGGCATGGAATTCCAGGAGTTAGATATTTGGTGGGAGAATAGAGACTTGCAGTGACAATATAGCCAATATTAAGGCGGAAGTCCTTGCTCAACTTAATGGTAATTTTAGCCCTGTATTGGGACAGTTGGATGGTGTTCTTAGGGATGTGGAACCAGAGGACATGAGTAAAGGTCTTTTTTTGGAATACCATCCATTGTCTGGTGATGTGAGGAAACTGTCAGTAAGTATTGGGAGATTTTTAAAGCTGACAAAGACATAATGGGAATAATTAGTGAGAAACCAAGATTTGTTTTTAAAAGGGGTATGAACCTGAAAGAAAATCTTGAACTTCCAAGGATATAGTTAGTAAACCTGGAAATGGGATTAAAAAAATTGGAGGGGCAGCCAGTGTGATTATATCCTTGAAGCCAAAGAATTGGTTGTGGGACCTTCCAGGTATTTAGTGCATTTGGTGGATGGCTACAATTGTGGCTCCACCAGAGTAATATACATTACTTGCTGCATATCCTGTGATTCCTATTAAATAGGGAAAACAATGTATATTAAGGTGCAGGACATATGAGCATGTCAGTGATATGCGTAATTAAAATTCAAGCAATACATTATATAAACATTCATTGGTGTGTACTAATTTTAAGAAGTTTAAGTTTGGGGTGTTAGAATGTGTATTAATGAGTTCATGAGGAGGTCTATTTGAAACAATCTTCGAGGTTCAAGAACTGCTTTGGCAGCAGTGACTTAACTCAGTAGATCCCCCAGGGCTAAATGAAAATATTTTGGTAATTTACATTCTTAAACTCAGGTCTTATGATAACATAGTTTAATGGGGGGGGGGGTTATTATGTTGTATGTACATATATTTTAAGAGTCTATATCAGTCTGTCGAAATGGCTGATGATCGAATACCAGATGTTCGAACTGTGAAGTTCGAACACTGATTATTGCAAAGCCCCAGAACACCGAATTCTTTCCCAGGGAAAGAATTTGGTGGGCCAGTTCTGTTGCTTCACGATTATCAGGACTGTGGTGGGAAGTTATGGATTGGGTCTAGGTAAGTGGACGATTGTGTGGACGTTATTGTTAGGGCGCGGGTTAGGTGAGTTAGGGTTAGGGCGTGGATGAGGTGGGTGTGCGATAGTGACGGACCTTAGGGTTAGGGTTAGGGTTTGGGTTAAGGTAAGTGGATAGACAGTAGTGTATGTACAGTTTAGTGTAGGGTTAGTTTATGTGTGTGGATTGATTTTTTTTTTTGTGTGCTTGTTTTGTGTGTGTGTTTCTTGGAACAGCGATTTTTTTCCTCTGGGAAATAAATTGCTGTTCTAAGACTTCGATGTTTTTGCACTTCGTGGTTAAAAGTTCGAACATATGGTGTTTGAACTTCAGCCATTTCTGTGAACTGATATAGTCCCATATTTTAAGTATTAATTCTTATGTGAATAAGAGCAGTAGGTTTTGATGCATGAAGTAATGTGCTTTCTGTGAGACTATTTCATGAAATTTTAGTATTGGTTATTGGATCAATTAGGTGGATTTTGGCATTTTTTTATTGAGTCTAAGATAAAATATTGTGTGTGATCTTATTAACCTGATACATTTGACTCTCAGGAAGTCAGGCTTAAATATTGGTTGATGAAAGCACTTAGTCATTTATTGTTACGGCATTTTATTATTTTTAAGTCAATAAAACTACTAATAGATTGTTTATTTGTCCACTTTTTTGCATTGGAGATTGCTGGAGACTTGTAAAGTTTTCTGGGAGGTGTCTGTGATTCTTTGAGAGACAGTCAGCAACTTCATTTGTAGTGTTGGTTCTACAGTTGCTTGAACATTTTGTTTGGCTTAATTATTAGATTTAGTTACTTTGAGTAGTAGTTTGTTGGAGGATCCTAGTGGTCTGCCATTTGAGTAGGGCTGCACTCAGCTCTTGAGTGCTGGGCAGTTGTCTGGATGGTGAAATATAGAATGAATGAAAGTTAGTTGGTTGAGGGATAGGAGATTGGGTAGTTCAATCCAATTTTGTTTATGAAGTGCAATTTTGTGATAGCAGGACTCCAGTTTGTTTAAATCTGATTTTCTGAGATTAGTGAATATTGGTGAGGCATATAGAGAGGTAGAGAGTAGATGAGTCTTAGCTATGGAATGTCTAGTGGCCTTGGTTATGTATGGTTTGACTCTGTATAGTGAGCCAAGCTTAAGGTGGACCTTTATGATAGTTAGAGCGAGGTGTTTGTCAAATTTTACATTGTTGTCAATTGTGACTCCAAGGATTTTGGTGTGCTGGAGAAGTTCAATTTTAGTTTTATTGGCTGAGTAGATGGTGAAGGGGGGAGAGTTATGAAGTACTGTACTATTAGTGGAGAGCATAATCTTTGTGTTATTTGAACTGTGTATGAGTTGAGTCTGAGATGTATTTTTTAATCTCGTTGTTTGTAGGAGTTCTGGTAGGGAGGGAGATGAACATATGAAGGATTAGTCATTTGCATATTGAACAATGGTTGCATGCTTGGTGGCTGTGCTGAGCCTGTTAGTGACAATGGTGAAGACAATGGACCAAGAATTGAGCCTTGGAGTACTCCTAGTGAGACCAGTAATAGGGTAGAGAGTTCATTTTGCCACTTAACTGCCTCTTGGCAGTCAGTTAAGGAGCTTTGAAACCAAAAGAGGGTTGGCTGCATTAGGTTTAAGGAAGCTAACTCTTTTAGTAGCTTTTAGTGGTATAGTGTATCAAGAAAGATAGACAAGATGAGCTGGTTGTCATTTCTAAGCTGATTGATTGAGTTTGTAAAACTAACAGGGGCAGTGATTGTACTGTGTTTAGGTCTGAAGCCATGTTGAGATGCATATAGGAGATTATTGCTTAGTAGATAGTTGAGAGCATTTTTCAAGAATCTTGACTGTTGGAGGAAGGACATCAATTAGCCTGTGGTTTGAGAACTCAGTAGAGGAGTCACATTTGTGAAGAGGGATTATATAAGAGAATTTCAAGAGTTTGGGGATGTATTGCTCAGCGATGGAAAGGCGAGATATAGGTTAGGAGATGGCATCTGCTGTTAGCTTAGAAATTCATTTGGGAGCTGACAGCTGCTAGGGAAGAGGGCTTAAGTTTGGAAAGCTGTTTTTGATTATGTTTGAATTGGTTTGATTGAAAAGGATTTTAAGTGTTCTGTCTAATTCATTAGGAATTGATTGGGGAATTCATTAATTTCTTCAAGAATTCATACATTTCTTACATGAAACACAAGGGGAAAATAATATTGGCTGAGGACTTAAATTTACCAGAAACAAACTGGATAATATTAATTGAACAACATTAGCAAGGAAATTATTTACAAGGCAAATATAGGAACAATTGCTTCACACTGTAAAAAAACGGAATGGAACATACTGGACATTGTGTTACTGAGGAACTTCATATCAAGTTTTACCACCATTGATATGTTGTGATCTTGGGGCTATAAAGATTAAATTATTGCCAGATAATTTTGCCAAACTGAAATCTAAACCAATGGACCAAAAATAAAATCAAAAAATGTTTAACATTAGGATCTAGGCACACAAGGTCTAAAGGATATCATTCCATAAGAACAATATACTTAATTACTATGTGAGACAAAAAAATATAAGAAACAGAAAACAGGTCGAACTCTAACTTTGAAAACTGAAATTAAACAAGGTGACAAACAAATTAAACGTGTGATTCAAGATCAAGACAAATTTGAAGAACATTTACAAAAAAATATTGAGCATAATAGGTAGTCATTTTATATGTACATAAGATGTGATAGGAGTAAAGCTATATGCACTGATAAACTGTGTGTAGATTATAAAATGTATTCTTAAACACAACACATTAGAAATATATTTGCAAAATTGTGTACAAAGCTATTTGGTTCCACAGTGGGGGGTGACACATTGGAAAGTTGAATAGTGCTGTGAACGGTACTGCTCAACTGCTGCATATGTTTTGGGGAATGTAGGAGCTCGAGTCAAGAATGAAGAGAATGCTAGTAAGTGTTTTTGCATAGGAAACTGCTGCTGGTGTGGTTGGTAGTGCATGCCAGCAGCGATTCTTTCTTTTGAGAGATTACTGACTTTCTCATGTTTGTGTGACCTGACCATGGAGTTGGCATACAAAAGTCTAGGAATTATGGGGGGAAAGCCCCTACCAACATAGGAATGCAGCAGGGATTACCCCCTGCAAGAAACATGTACATATGTTTCACTTATAGGTTTGTACTTTGGGTAGTACTGGTGTTTTAGGTTATTGCCAATATTTTGTGCATGAGTGTATTTGTCTCTCTCTCTCTCTCTCTCTCTATATATATATATATATATATGTATTCTTAGATAGATACTGGTTAATGTGCATTTTTTTTTATTTTATTTTTGTTTGTTGACCAACTAAATGAGCTTGTGCAAAACCCCTTTTCAGTCATGACTCTGACGGACCCTTTAGGGCAATGATACAGGAATTAGTTTTTAGTAAAAATGTAGTTGTTAATTTATATAGTGATCTAAGTTGACAGTAACAACATCCATTTGCTTTACAGTTGTTTAAGTTAAAGAAATGCAGCTGACTATAACAACTGTGGTTGTGTTTATGCAGTGGTATTGTTAAGCAAGAGACATTTCCAAGGCATTTTAGGAAACATAAAACAAGCTGTTAGGCAAGAGACATTCCAAGGCTTTCTAGGAAACATAAAACAAGCTGGTCTTTGCCATGGAAAAGAGCAAAGGTTGCAGTGACAGGCAGAATAAAATAATGGTGCAATGCACCGTTAAAGCAAAGAGTTGAGTCTATTAGCTGCTCTATTGGTTCAGGTGTGTGTGTGTGTGTGTGTGTGTGTGTGTGTGTGTGTGTGTGTGTGTGTGTGTGTGTGTGTTTGTGTGTGTGTGTGTGTTTGTCTGTGTGTAAAGGGCCTATGATTTGAAAACAGCCCAAAGGTAATCTTTATCACCACTGGCCAGATGCATTTTCTTTGGATGTGGTGTGGGTTTCACTGCTGTTTCAATGATTGTGAGTTTCAAGGGCAGAGAAGTTTTTAATGCCAAGTCTATTTTCGTTGTGAGACAGTATTGCTTTGTTTAGCCGATACCTATTCCTGTTTGTGCATTTTGCTATAAAATGTAAAAATAACATCCAATTAATCTCTGTAGAAGTAAAGCAGTATGCACACATTAGTGTTTATGGTAAATGGGGTGAAATAGCTAGGTAATGGGACACTGGAATTGCTGCAGGGGTACTCTGGTGCCATATTTTGGTTGTCTGTTCTACAGTTTGCATTTGAAAGTTGTTATCCCACAATTCTATTGGACTGGGTGGGGTTATGTAATTGTGTATGCAAATTTTATGTTAATCAGCGTACAGATTTGTACCTATTTTTCATGGGCCTTGTCCAGATTTTTGATGATTCCAGGTTGGGAGGTATGTCTATAACTACCTGTAACATGATGCCCTATAACAATACAATAGCAGCTATAAATTAAACTTTGTGCTGTGATGTAATTTTTATGGACATAACTATAGCTTTTAACAGAGCTTTATAGGAAACATTCATCTGGAAATTAGAATAACTAGGTATCGATGTAATCTTGTTATGAAGGGTAGCTTCATGGCTTACAAATAGGACATAGCAAGTAGCATGCAGCAAATGGACAGGTAAAATTCTTTGTTATAGTCACAGTGTCCCACAGGATTGTGTCACAGGTCCATGCTTGTTTAGGTTTTTTCTTTCAGATCTATCTTTTTTATCTGAGGTGTTTTACAGTTTATATGCATATGACATGAACATGAGTAAACTGATACATGTGTTACAGATTGGACAAGTCTGCAAAAGAACTGGACTAAATTGTCCATTTGGGTACTGGAGAAAAATATGCTGATAAATATATAAAAAATTAAGCATATGATATTTCAGAGATATAGATTGAAAAGTATATATAGACTGAAGAGTATATATTTACATATATATACAGCACATGTGAATTGAAACTGTAGATTCGTTAAGAGGCCTGGATACATGGGTAGATACAGCTTTGAATTTTTCTGATCAAATAAACCTATTGGTCATTGATAGTTACTGAACTATAGGTTAGACAAAAAAGATTTATAAAGCCTGGGAAATCAGAAATTATGAAATCATTGTTTGTAATTTACATTACACCCAAACAACAGTATGAAATAACAATATGTAAACCTGATAAGAAAATACACATGGGAAAACTGGAAAGAATACAGTAGAAATATAACAAGGGCATCCATGGGTGTGAAAATGTAAGTTATTGCTATAGACTAAAATATCTAATATAGATATTTAAGAGGAGACCATATTCAGTTATATAGGGCATTTAAGAGACCACTACCTCTAGGAATGTCTGAGGTTATCAAAGAGTACTAGAGAATCATCAGATAACTATGTAGAAGATGATATAGGAATGAGAGATGTACTAATTGTTTATTTGAGAAAGTAGCTGCTATATGAAATAAACTACGAAATTATATTAAAGCAAGCACTAGATTAGATATTTTAAGAAAAAATCGGGGCATTTATTATGGGGGATGACTGTTGTGGTATATTGGCAGGCTGGAAGTGCATTATTACTGCCCATGTATATATACATGTACATATTGGCCAAGCCTACAATGGTTGACATACTACTAGCTAAATATAAACCTATGTCTGCTATAGAATCTACACTAAATGTGAGGAGGTTGCTGTTAATATGCCAACATAGTTTCATAGATTCAAATCTACGTAATACGCTTGTGGCTTGTAAGGATCTTTAGAAACCTAGCCAAAATTCTCATGAAGATTTTAGCTCTTATATTTTAAGTACAAATAACACAGAGATGAGCAGAGCATATTCATGTTGTCCCTATGTGTGAAGAACAAGAGTGCCAGACAAAGGATCAGTTTGCTGTTTCCCATCCATTCATCCAGATTAGATTAGAAAAGAGTAAGTACTTTTATGTGGTGAGGACGGCAAATGCAGGGGAGTGGCATTCTCTGAGATACATATCTATCCTCCCACTGTATTCTACTTATGTTGCAAAAGAGAGTGAGATGTCTTCAGTGGGTGACTGTGTGTATGTACAGCATGGCCGTCAGGATGGGGTCTGTTGAGGATCTGTATGCGAGACAGAGATTTCTCCTCAGTGGCTTGTATGATACTTAGAAGAGGGATAAGGCTTTGAGATAGCCTGCAAAGTTTTTTTTATGTATTTAAACCTTGAATTACTTAGTAGGAAAGCACTGCGGGCATTCAAGGTGAGTCAGATGTTTGGACAGTTACATACCAAAGGGTGTTTTACACTCAGTGGTTGGTCTGATGAGTATAGAATACAATGGAATGATCACAACTCTGGACTGGGACGCCTTAGTAATAAGTTATGCAATAAAATAGGACTTTCTTACAATAGTGGCTATTTGGTAAATGAAGGACAGTTGTCTACGTACTGTAGGTTCTAAGGTCCTTTATTACTGGATCAACTTTTAGAGGTGTTTTGGCAATGCAATAGTTACAAGGGATGTCTTGCTTGCCAAAGGTTAATATTATACATTCTTAGCATTTAGTTTTAGTCCAGGATTTTGCCACCAGCTATTAGTTTTGGAAAGGTCCTCTTGGAGAATCTTGGTATCTTTGGGGAGTTTATGATGGCACCTATTTTACAGGTACTTGCAAACTTGGTCAGCCCTAAACTGTTAGCAGTAGTTTTTACTCTGAGTAGTAAATAGCAAAGAAAAATGGCCTAAGGATCGAACCCTGGAATATACTGGTAGTGGTAGGTCTTTTAGAGGAGGTGGAGCAACACACTCTAATTTCCTGGGGTCTATTTGTGAGCCAATTTGCTATCCAGTGAATTACATAGGGATTAACAATTAGCTGGGGTACTTACGTATTATCGCAACCAGATTGCAGACCAGTCAGTAATACGTAAGTAGCAATTTCTGTAGTTTCTAAAAAGTTTCTACGAGTAATGTTTAAATTCCGTCCCTGTTTTTTGGGGCAATTTTCACAAACGTGACTCAGTACTTGGAAACAAGAGAGCACAAGGGATGAATAACCTTAGAATGAGTTACTGTTGTTTCCGGGACTCCGTATTTAGCGTCCTTTTTTTTTTTAAAGGTCTGGCTCTCCATGGGCTTGAATGTAGTTGGCCACACTGAAACCTTTCAAGTCTCCACATGTGCAGGTATTATTAAAGATACCAGGAGCAATGGAAAGTAGTGTGCTAAGTGCAAAACTTTCTCCGGTTTTACTTCGGCTGTCATTGTAATGCAAAACAACACTGAAACAGTCATTCTGGGAATTGTGGAGAAGTACAACAATGGCTATAAACAAACAAAACTGAAGGGCACCTTCCTACTTCTGAAAAATAAAACATCTCCTCATCCATGATATCACAACCAAATTTTGTAACATGCTGTCACTGTTAAATGTGATCGCGAAACAACTTTTCTCTTAAGTGAAAAGGGGTGTGTGAAGTGGTAGCTACTGTTTTGGCACTTTCAGAATGACATTTAGGAAGTTTATGTAATGTAGTGTGCCCTGCTCACGATATTTTGGTGGAAGTTACACTGGTAAAGGGTGATGAGAAGGACGACGAATTTTCCCGTTACTCCACTTCCTCTTTCATAACCAAGGTGATCCAAAAAGTGATTTGGACTTCACACACCCCATTTCAGTTTACTATACAGTCATTTTGCAATCACATCAGGAAGAACCCCAGGTTACAAGATCTGGTTGCAATAATACGTAAGTACCTTAGCTGGGATAGTTTATCTATGATACCTGAGTGTGTGATGGCACAGAAAACCTTTGCAAGGTCTAGATATATTGTGTATACTGATTTGCCCTCATTGATTACTTCAGAAACCTTCTTGAAGAGGTCAGCCAGGTTAAGTAGGCAGGGTTTGCTCTTGACAAATCCAAACTGGCTTAGGTCAAAATGTTTGTAAGTTACCTGTGCCCTTATTTATTAATTCCATAATTATTCTTTCTATAGCCTTACAGATGAGGCTGGTCAGACTTTTGGGTCTATAATTTCTTTGATTTGTTGATGTCTCCATCTTTACGGGGGGGATGACATTTGCCATCCTCCATTCATCCAGCTCAAAGCCTGTTTGGAGGCTGACACTGAATAGCTTCTACAGCAGGTCTGAGAGGTCCTGTTTTAGGTTTGCCCAGAAGCAGCCCAGTATATTATATGGCTGCACAGAAGCAGTGTCCTTGGCCTTAGATAGTGCCTTGAAGACTTGTAAATGGGAAATTTAAGGGAGGGGTCTAGATGTAGAAATCTAGGAATGCAGGAGGGGAGAACTGGAGTGAAGTTAGAACTAAATTTATACCCTTGTAGACTGGCTATAGCTTCTGTTTCTGAGTATGTGATATTTACTATTAGCTCTGCATAGTACTGCTCATTGTGTCAAAGATTTCTAATACAGTTAAAGAAGACTTTGGGGTTGTCCTTTGCTTGAGTGGCTATTTTTATCTCACATATGGATTTGGTTGATTTGATCAATGTCTGAAGTTCCCTGATAAGTTTATATTTATGAAATGTGAAGGTCCTACCAAACGCCTTAATATTGGGTGATTTCAATTACCCAAACATTAACTGGGAGAACTACTCAAGTGCTAACTCCCTTGCCCAACACTTCCTAGAATTTATAAACTCAAACACCCTAGATCAACTGGTCAACACCCCCACCAGAGGTGACAACATATTGGACATGGTCATCACAATGGGCGACTGGTGTTCTACACCGGAAGTGAACCCCTCGCTGGTTAGATCAGACCATAGACTAATCACTCTGGATATCCACATTCCATCCCCACCCCCAATCAAGGTAACCACCGTGAAAAACTTTTCAAAAGCAAACTTCACGTTACTTAAGACAGAGGTGGAAAGATTCACAGCCCCCATGCTAAAGGACAACGCTGTCCAAGCTGCTGAATCCCTTACAAAGGCACTCTATGAGCACCTGCAAGAATTCATGGATCATGCTATCCCAAGCAAAACCAAGACTCACTCCTCCAACAAAAGGAAACCAGTCTGGTGGACCCCTGCCATAAACAAGCCATACAATAGAAGGAAGAAACTAGCACAGAAAAGAGTAAAATCCCAAGAAGGAAAGACATCCCTGATCAGTATCAGCAAGAAACTATGATCCCTCATAAAATCATCCATGGCTAGCTTTGAAAGAAAAATTGCCAAGGACTCCAAATATAACCACAAGGCATTCTTTAGCTATGTCAAGAACCTAAGTAGAAACTCTCAGATCTGCTTTGAGTTAGTGCAGAATGGCACAAAATACACTGAACTGACTGATATTGCCAACATTCTGGCAGACAGATTTAGTGCAAATGTCACCCCCCTCTCACCCCCTACAGGACCAATAACCATACCAGAAAAATGTAGAGCCCCAGCAATCACTGACACACAGGTTAAAACAGCCCTATCCAAAACCAAAAACACAGCTTCAATGGGACCGGACGGTGTCCCAGGCTGTGTCTTACATGAATTCCAAAATGAACAAACCCCTCACCTAAACACACTGTTCAAACTCAGCCTCTCTACAGGCTACGTACCCATAGAGTGGCACACAGCAACAGTTATCCCACTCCCCAAAGGTGGAGCCACAACGGACCCCGGGAACTATTGCCCTATAAGCCTGACTAGCCTGGTCTGCAAGGCTATGGAGTGCATTATTATGGATCTCATTAACAGAGACATTGGGAACCTCCAAACATTGGACCCTACCCAGTTTGGCTTTGTTAAGGGCAGATCATGCCTCCTAAACCTGGTGGACTTCTTTGCAACAGTTACAAAGGTTTTAGATGAGGGAAAGGAGGTCCACACAGCCTACCTAGACCATGCAAAGGCTTTTGACACCATTCCCCATTCTAGTATTATAGATAAGCTCACCAGCCTAAACATAAACCCCTACGTCACAAGATGGGTTGGCAATTGGCTCATGGACAGAACCCACACAGTGAGAGTTGTAGGCTCTAGGTCTGACTCTAAACCAGTTACAAGTGGCATCCCCCAGGGCTCAGTCCTGGGACCCCTCCTGTTTGGTATATACATCTCAGAGGTACAGGAAAGCACAGGAGGACTATGGCTGACCAAATTCACAGACGACTGCAAACTGGGGGCCATAATTGACACTCCGGCTGATACAGACATCCTTCAGAAGGGTCTCACTGAGACACATACATGGTGTCAAAATCATGGCCTCAAGCTAAATGCCAAAAAGTGCATAGTCATCCCCTTTGGAAAAAAACAAAGTACTCGCAAACTACCACATATGTTGTAGTCCCCTAAATACAGAAAATGTAATAAGGGATCTCGGGACCCAAGTAGATAGTAATCTCTCTTTTGATGACCATATTGCCAAGGTGGTTAGAAAATCCTTCTATATGGCCCACCTAATCACAAAACGGTTCACATCTAGAACAAAAGAGGTTATTGTGCTTTTCTGCTCATCACTCATCAGACCCATCATAGAGTACAAAGCCCCATTTGGGATGTACCTTACAAGACACCTGCAACAGCTAGAAAGACCACAGAAGTACCTCACCAAGAGGATTACTGGCCTCATACAGATGCCTTATGCAGCCTGACTGAAGAAACTCCAGCTGTACTCGGTTGTATACCGCTTAGTCAGAGGTGATCTCTACCTGACATACAAGGCCATGTCCAACCCAGAATTGATGGACATGCTCCACCTAAAAAAAAACAAATCCCCGACAGCCACACTCTCTAGGGATCTAAACCTCACCACAATGATAAATAGGATGTGCTGGAGGGATAGATTCCTGTCCCAGAGACTCCTCATGTTTTGGAACAGGATTCCAATCTACATTAGGCAGAGACCCTCACTAACACTCTTCAAGAAAAACCTTGACAAGTGGATGGGAAACAGAAAATTTACCCCGGGGATCACTGCAGTGGCTCCGCTGGACAGAGGCACAGGGAACTAATGGCTCTGCTGGACAGAGGCACAGGGAACTAATCTAAGGGGGCAGCGAAAGCCAACATATTCTGGCTAGGCTTACAGATGCCCTTGGACAGATATCCTAGTACTTACCTATCAACCTATGAACCTATAATAGCTTTTGTTTTTTTTTTGCATTTTAACAGTTTCATTTATTTTCATGTGCAATGAGTTTTTTTCTTTTTTATAGATCCTGTTTATATTTGGTTTCCACCACCAGCATTTATTTTTGGATTTGGCATTGTATATACTTTGAAGGGGGCAGATGTATCTGCGTAGCTATTTACATGTGCATAGAATGTTTGGCAGTAAAAGATTCCACATGAGCAGTGGTGGGACATTGAGTTAGAAAACAGTATTGAATTTAGCCAGGTCATCACTCAGCCTCAGTAGACTGGCCATGGCATAATCTCTGAATACCGAAGTATTGGAGGATGCATTTGTCTTTAGTGTTAAGATAAATGTGACTGATTTGTGGTCCAATATGACCAGGGAGGGAGTTAAAATTAGTAGGAAGCAGACCTGAACCATATTGGTGAGGATCAAGTCCAGGATTTTATTGTCTCTGGTTTGTGTGGACTAATCTGTCCAGAACATTTATAATGTTGAACTCTATCAACCTCTGGGAATATATGTCAGAGAATGTATATGCATCTCAGTTATTGGAGGGTAGCTGAAGTCTGTAAGAGAATGGCACTTGACTTAATACTTAAAGATTACATACTAGTTAGGTATGGTTAATGGGCTGAGTGGGGACATAGAGGGAATCCTATAGCTTAGCCATAATGTGATAAAGGATCTTGTTAATGGTAAGTTAGACATGGAGTAGTTGCAGTTCATTTTCTTGTCTAACCAGTCTGGAGGTGAAGTTTTTTTTTTTTTTTTTTTTTTACAGATACAGAGACATTACCATCTTTAGTGCCTTCATCTAGTTCTGTGAGCCTGAAAGTGTGGTATGTATTGAAAGTCTGCACTGATGGGTTGCTGTTAATGATCTTGAACCAGGTCTCTATGGCACTGTATATATAAATGGTTTCCAGGAGAAGGAATGCTTGTAGGAAGCTTTTTTGTTAAGGCCCCCTAGCAATGAGCAAAAATACCTTTCTGTTATCCAAATTCTGTTTTGTCATGTTGGAAGCTTTTGAGGACTGATGTTGCCTAAAAAAAGGCTCAATAGGGGCAGACAAGGTTTCAACTAATATACAAAAGGCTTTTGGGGGATGTTGTACAGGTGCAGACCATCCCTGGCAAAGCAGTTAGGAGTATCTGGCATGTTCTTCCAGGCTGACATATATTGGACCTCCTTTGAATGATACAAGAAGATAAGCAAATTGTTGAAGTCACTCACCTTTCGTTCATCTTCATGTCCATATTCACCTGCAACATAGATCTATGGATGGGAAATAGAAACTTTATCCCAAGGCTGCTCCCTGTACTACTAATGGACAGAGACAGATCCTATATTCTTTATCTCATGCATGGGTTCCCTCAAAATATCTATGGCATAATCCTAGTTATTCTCATTAAAGAGTAATACATAATTATTGACAAAAGGCCAACCAATAGCCAAATGGGGCAGGTTATTTCAAGTAGAAAAAGGGAAATAAGAATGGCCCAAAGGGCAGCTAACCTAGTACTTATCTATCCTAGTACTTACCTATAAATCTATAACCTATGGATGGGACTGGATAAGATATTTTAGGGTAATGATTAATACTGTCGTAAACTGTGTCTAACATAAATAATGAGATAGGCATTGGTCATTCCTTTATCTGGCTGTTAATAGGGCTTACTGAGATAGGTTTTACGCATGTTTGCCTTGCTCAAGAAGAAGAAAGCCTTTACTTTGAGTGTAGTGGCTTTGGGGGAGGATTCATGCATATATTATTATTATATTTTATATATATATATATATATATATATATATATATATATATATATATATATATATATATATATATATATATATATACATATATATATATATATATATATATATATATATATATACACACACACACACACACACTCACACTCACACACACATATATATATATATATATATATATATATATATATATATATATATATATATATATATATATATATATATATATATGGGTCTACCTGACAACACCAACACACTACAACACCGACAACGAAATGACACCAGAAAACTGAAAGTTCAGAAACACGAAACGTCACATACCCGACAAACCACAATCCCGACACTCAACAAACAAAACAAATCCCCTGTCCAAAAAGCACACACACAACACAAGCACACCAAAAACCTTACAAACCTACACTGAACCTTACATACACAACTATCTATGCTCTAACCTTAACCCAAACCCTAACCCTAAGGTCCGTCACTATCGCACACTCACCAAACCCGCTCCTAAACCCTAACTCACTTAATCCGCCCCTAACTCTACAGACCATCGCTATCACACACTTACCTTACCCACACTCTGACCATAATGTCCATCCCTATCGCACACTTACCTTTACATGTCGGTGTTCTCAGCGTCGGGATTCTCAACTGTCGTTCTTCCCCTTTGTCGATCTTCCGATGTCGGTTTTCTCTTCATCTGCGTTTCGAGATTACGTCATTTTCAGGTAGACCTATATATATATATATATATATATATATATATATATATATATATATATATATATATATATATATATATATTATATTTTATTTGTTTGAGTGTTGATTAAAGTTAATATGCACTAGAAAATGGATTTTAGATAGGAATTCTAAAATTTGAAACTAATCAAATGAGTCTAGGAATATAAGTACAGATCATAAATGCTAAAGGACTGGAACAAAACAAATAGATGGAACTAATAGCAAAGAATAGATTTTACATAGACTTGAGCAGAGTGGAGGCCCTTAATCTACAAAGATGATTTATCCCATTATTGATTAAGGAAATGGCAGGCATACTTAATGTAGTTTCATGGAATATATATGGATTAACAAGCTCTGTTTCAGCAGAAGCCTGGGGAGGAAAGCTCCAAATTATTAGAAAACATTTTAAGAACAATAATTTTACAATCTTTTAAAATAAAACAAAAAACATCTGTAGTTTAAATAATTATAACAAATTACACATAATATAAAAACATTGGTTAAATCGGTACAAGTTATTTGACGATCATTTAATATTTAGAGAAAATTTAAACAGTTTGTGGAGAACTTATTGGTAAAGTAGTCTAATACAAATAGGAATCGTAATATGAAGTGAGGGTAAAACAAGCTTATGGAAAGTCAGGGAAGATAATTAGATAGCAGTAAGGAGGTAAGTGAAGAAGGGAGAGTAAGGAGGTATAAGGAATGAAACGGTACTTGTTCACATTTAAGGATATAGTTTATCCTGGTTTTGAACAATAACAGAGCCAAATTTTAGATAAGAAGTCTTTCAGAGTGGTTTTGAAAGATGGAAGAGACAGTATTGAACTGATGGATACAGGTAAGGAGTTCCAGGCCTTAGCAACCCCGTATGAGTACAGACAACAATGCCCAATGATTTGATAGGTTAGTAGACAAAAATTTTTCATCACTGGATCTCAATGACCAACTGGGAACCTAGTTGTGTAAAACATTTTTAGTGCTTTACAGGCAGATGGATGTTGGATAATTTTATAGATAGTAAGAAGCTGCGTTTGTTAGTTGATGAGGCAGTTCTAACCAGTTTAGGCTTTTTAGTGCTATACAGTGATGGGTTCTGAAAGGGTATTTGCTGCAAATTTAGCAACTTTGTTATAGCAAAGTTTAAGTTTTAATTTTTGTGAAGCCTGGAGGTTAGTGAGGATGGGAGAGCCATAAAGAAGTGTGGAGAAGAGATAAGTAGCGGCAAGTGTAGTTTAATTCTATCAGTGAGAAAGTGTTTGGCTCTGTAAAGCATCCAAAGTTTTTAATAAGTTTTTATTATACAATTTTGTATGTGCAGGTTGAATGTAAGATTATCATTCACTATTATCCCTAATAATTTGCTAAGAGAAGTGACTTCAATGGTTGTATTGTCAAGAGAACTTTAAATTTTGTGTTTTCATGAGAGACAGATTTGGGGAAAAAAATTGAGTAGTATGTTTTTTTTTTGTTTTGTTTTTTTGGGTTGCGCGTGAGTTGTGATTTACAAAGCCATGTCTCAGTGGCTGTTAAAGCTTCCTGAGTAATTTTTTGGAGGTGTACCATGTTGTCAGTTGTGCAAATGAGAGTAGAATCATCTGTGAATTGTATAGGGTGGTCTGTTGTATGGATGTACAGCGGGTGTTGGCAAAAATGTTAAAGAGGAGTGAACCATGAGATTGATAGGAGACTCACATTTTACATGCGTTTGAAAATTTGTTAAAAAAGTTTTTGACCCAGGAGCTTTTGAAAGTTATCTAGGAGGATGGGTGCAAGGGGTAGCCACATTGATAAAAGGGTTAACACCCAGTGAATAAGATAAGAAGACATGCATTGTGTAAAAGGAAGTTCGGTGGAAAGGCAGTGACAATCATGCATACATCACAACAGGTAAAATTAGATGGAACAGTCTAGAATATTATGAGATTGGATAGCATATCAAAATCATTAGTAATATGGGAATGAGGCTGGAATGTGGTTTTAAGAAGGAAGGAGTTAAAGGTGGGGCATTGAGTAAAAAGGGCACTGCCACTGGTACAGTTTATGTCTAAATATACTTAATGTGGGTGGCGGAATGTGTATTCACATTTTCGTAGGAGAAGTGAGGTTATATCTGTTTTTTCATTTGCATAACTGACATTTTCGCATAGATAACATTTTAATTTATAAAGAGGACTTGAATATAGTTGAAAGACTATATGCTTGATTTTGTCAGATCATAGCCCACAAGCCTTAACTCAATTAGTCCCACCAAATGACTTAACTTATATTACATCCTGGAAGGCCATTCTCATCTGGAGTAAAACATGTTCGCTTCAATTCTAAAGCATGTATGCTTGTCACTAACTTTGTATGCCACAAAAGTTTAAATATCACACATACTTCCTACAAGCTAAGTTGTTTTTGCAATTTGGTATACATTAAGTATGTGTAGCCTTTTTGAAATCTAAGTTACTGTTGAATAAAGCAAAACACTTTTTGTCTAACTGCTGCTGCAATCAGTTTTTTCTGTGCCTGCTGCCTGCACGTGAGTGATCCTCCATTAGACCAGTAATTTAACAGATTGAGCAATAACTCTATAAGTGTACATCTAAGGTACTTTAAGAAATCCTTTCATTTAATTAAAAGGAGAGAACTGCAGCCAAAGGCCTATAAGTTTTGCTACTCTTGCACACCATTTTTTGTTTCTCTCCAGTTGTTTTTCATTGCTACATATTTCTTCAGCCACTCACACCTGTGCTTTGCAGTAGGGTATGTAAATATGAACATGTAAAAGGTAGGGAGTTATGAAAATAAGATACAATAGTTAGGTCTAACCTTGATGGATATATTCATTCTTTAGGCTGCTCTTCTCTGACATTGTTTCTTTTCCAGCATGGAGACAGATAAAACTATAATTTGATAAATTAGAGGGGGGACAGACTAAGAGAAAGATGGTGTATCAATAAACTGACCTTTACAGATGTTACAGTGATTAAGGATCACAACAGCAGCATGCCACCGACACTCCATGACTAATTTATATGGGTTGCATTTTACAGCCACACAGTTTACAGAAGAGATTATTCAAGTTGGTAAAAAGGACAACATGCAAACTGTTGTACACCAGTACCATAGTCATCCATGCTTTCTCCAATGTTATTTATTCATGATGGGATGTGTTTCCCTTGTGCTATCATAGGAAATAATTAAAAATATGTTACCATATGGATAATAACTACACAAACTACTGCCTGCATTCTCTGATTCTCTGTGTGTGTGTGTGTGTGTGTGTGTGTGTGTGTGTGTGTGTGTGTGTGTGTGTGTGTGTGTGTGCGTGTGTGTGTGTGTGTGTGTGTGTGTGTGTGTGTGTGTGTGTGTGTGTGTATGTGTGTGTGTGTGTGTGTGTGTGTGTGTGTGTGTATGTATGTGAGTGTGTGTGTGAGCACATGCATGTGAATGCTCAAACCCACATGAATGTTATATGGGTGCTAGAAACATGAAAAAAGTTACTATAGGAGAATAGCTGAATAACTACTGTTTGCATTCAGTCTTTGAGAGAGTGTGTGTGTACATATTTGTATGTGTGTATGTATATCTGTGTGTGTGTGTGTGTGTGTGTGTGTGTGTGTGTGTGTGTGTGTGTGTGTGTGTGTGTGTGTGTGTGTGTGTGTGTGTGTGTGTGTGTGTGTGTGCATGCATGTGAATGCTCAAGCCCACATGGGTGTTACATGGGTGCTAGAAACATGAAAAAAGTTACTATAGGAGAATAGCTGAATAATTACTGTTTGTATTCAGTCTTTGAGAGTATGTGTACATGTCTGTTTGTGTAGGTATGTGTGTGTGTGTGTGTGTGTGTGTGTGTGTGTGTGTGTGTGTGTGTGTGTGTGTGTGTGTGTGTGTGTGTGTGTGTGTGTGTGTGTGTGTGTGTGTGTACATGCAAGTGCACTGTACACAGTTTACTATACTTCATTGTCTATATATGTGTGTGTGTTATAGGTATACAAACTAGATATAAAGAAATGACATGAGACCAGGGAGCAACCTGACCAGGCTAAGATATACCTGACTTAGAGGTGAATAATGGAGAGCACCAGAAAGGCAAGCAACCCACCAAAATGCCAGTGAAATCATTTCCTGTATTCTGCCAGCAAATGAAAGGCAAATGAAAGAATTTACTAAGTACATAGAAAACAAGATGTGCCACATTAGTACCAGGTGCAAAGATCAAATAGACATCCAGACAGCTTAGCAACATTACTTATATGTCAACGTGTAAATATATTAAGAACTAGAGTTGCATATAGATGAAGGCTGATGTAAAGAGGTCAGAGAAGTATGTGGATATTAACAAAAAACAGAATAGGAACAACAAGGTAAATGTATTGCTAGGAAAAGGCTGTACCACAATTTAAAAAGTATTGGGAACGTGAGTGTCTTACTATCTGATGTTTGACAGCTAATCAATACTTCAAGTGTCTTGTTAAATGTTGAAAATGAAGGGTTCAGCCAGGGTAAAGAGAGTTTAATGAGGTTCCACCATAATAAATAACCAATTTGTCAGAGACACTGATAATGTTGAAGGAGAGCAAGATGTTATTGTTTCATGTATTTAATAAATTATGGAACTATTTACATAATGATCTTGAAATTCTGTCTTGGAACGGTGCATAAAAATGAGGTAGATTTAAACATCAATTCAATATATAGATAGCAAGATGGCGCTGGCAAATAGCATGTGGGAAATTTGACTGAACCCCAGCAAAAACAGAGAAATCAATTAGTAGCTGACAATCAATTTGGTAAACGAATGTAAAAGATGGACTTTACAAAACCAATGGCTGGCGACTGGGGAGCTGAAAAATCAAATGAGGTATAAAACTTGATGTGAGAGGCATAGTTGTGTGACAGATGAAATAGCATGTTTTCATGTGATTTAAAACTTACGCTGATCTAAATAATGACGTTTGTCTAAAATTTTCTATTCTAGTTATGGTAAACCTATGAATCCAGTCTGTTTAGAAGAGATGAAACAGATGGGTAGAGCAGCAATAAGAAAGAAAAACTGCCAGGTAATGTTCTTCTCTGTATACTGTATATTTGACAAAGTATCTAATACTATTGATTGCTTTCAGCAACATGAATTTATATGCATTTCAGCAGTGGGAAGTGGAGTGTGAATGTTAAACACTGCAAACAAATGAGGGGTCCAGTCAGGGAAAATGACTCGAGATTCTACCATAATCAATGACTTTGTCTGAGTTTTTGGAAATGTTAAGAGGTATGTAATCAACAAATGATTGATACTATTAACACAAACAAGATTTTCAGTAGAATATATAGACAGCAGGATGGTGCTGATAAATACCATGTGGAGTTCTGGCTGAAAACCAAGAGAATCAGAGGGAGTAAATAATAGAAGACAGTTGATTTGGTAAACAAATATAAATGATGGTAGTTGCAAAAGTAACTGCCTGAGACTGGAATGGTAGAAAAGAAAAAATAAGGAAATGGATAAACTTGGAGTAAGAAACAGCAGTATGAAAAGTGAAATGTTATAGCATGTTTTCATGCAATGCGAACCAAGTAAACTTACACATATAGTTTCTTTTTGAGTGATGAAACGACAGGGTACATCAGTAACTTGAAGGAAAAACTGTCAGGTTATGTTCTTTGTATACTGTGTATTTGGTAATAAATTTAACAATGTTGAGCCAAACAAGATATTAATTTATGTACTTTATATGTACACCTTATCAGTAGTTTGAAATGGGAATTATGTTTACTAAGCAATAAAAGTATGAAATAGCCCGTTGTTGGCTATACCTTTAACAGCACATGATGGAAAAAAAATGATTCTTTATTGGAGGCTTGTAATTACTATTTTCATGCAAACTAGCATGTGGCGGTACACCCGAATGCATAATGACAAATAGGCAGAGGAGCGAAAATTTGATTTAGGGGTGGAATTACCCTACATGAGAGGTGGAAAGGTTTACCTGACAGATGTAGAAGGGATGATAGTAGATGCTTTGCACATAGTTTTATTGTTGGGGCCAACTATAATCAAAAAGGCATGCCACAACAATGGGATAGAATTAACTCACATACTGAAATAGCATTTAATATGGTAAAATTCTTTAAGCAATCTGAGAACAAGATAAGAGGAAACACCTGAAATGGGGGGGGGGATTAAGATACTAACTTGGAATATAAATGGATTGCTTAATAACAAAAGCAATAAAGAATACTAACACAAATATACAGAACAGGAGTAGACATCGCCATGCTTCAAGGACCTATTTGTGGGCAGAGGTGCATCAACATTTAATAAAGCTGAGTGTAATGAAGGGGCTTGAGGCCCATATTAATGGAGCAGGAAAAAGAGAAGTATTAAAACTAGTAAAAAACAACATACCAATAGCATGGGAAATTACTAAGGTGGGCAGACAAGGAAGATATGCTATAGTGAATGGTAGGTGGGACAGGCAAAAGATAATGCTAATAAATGCATATACACCCCCGATCATGAATCCACTAACTGAAAGAGGTAGTAGGTGAAATGTTACCCCATGCAGTGGAACTTTGTCTTGCGGGAGATGACTGGAACATTATATGTGATAAATCAGATGAATCAAGGGGGCCCAGAGCATCAAACTTGGGCATTGAAGCAAGACACTTAGCCAAATATATGAATGTGTTTGGGATGAAAGATCTAAAGGTAGACAATGAGAACAAGGGAGAATACACTCATTACACCAGGCAATATTAATACTTTGGCATGACTGGATAGATTCTATACTAATATGGAATATGCCCACTGGGTTAAGAAACAATCAGCACATCCACTGACACTATCTGACCATGTGTCTGCAAAAGTTAGTTTAAGAAAGACTGAGAATGGTACGGAAACAGCTTTTCAACATACTTAGTAAATTATGAAAGATTTAATGCTTGGTTGGTGACCATGGTTAGTAAAGCACTAAGGGAGAGCCTGGCAAAAGCAGATGAGGTGTGCACCAACTGGGATACTACAAAAGACAAAATCAGATACCTTGAGAACCAAAAGACTAGCAAAATATGGTACAAAAGTATTAGGAAATATAGGCAGGTTATGGATAGGTTACAAGATCTGCAAATGAAAGGAAGGAACAATATCGGGGACTGGGAAAGGAAACACAACTGGCTAACAAAAGAACTTAAAAAACAACTTGACATGATTAATGAGAAAAGAAGGATAACACTTACCCTCAGATATTTTGATAATATTCCTAGAAACACTAAATATTTGATACAAAGACAAAAAATTAAGAAATCACAAAATGGGTAGGATAGAAAAAGTTAGAGAGATTGTATAAGAATGATTATTTTGAGGAACTATACCAAGTGGAGAGTTGGCAATCAGCGATAGATAACGAATCTGAAAGGTGGCTAGATGAGCTTCAACTAGAAGGGTTACAAGAAGGAGAAAGAAATGTTTAAAATAAATAATGAGAGAAGAAATAACAGAGACCATAACAGCACAAGTCACTAGAAAATCCCTAAGGGTAGATGGTATCCCAATCAAAGTATGGAAGATTGTGAGTAGGGAGACTAGTAACTTATTGGCATAAATTGCTTAGTGTCCTAATAAGAGGTGTGCCTATCCCATCTTCTTTGAAAACAACAATTGTAGTAAAATAAAGACCCAACTGACCCAGCATCATATAGGCCTATATCAGTCATGAACCATGACTACAAAACATTTATGCACATCCTAGCACAGAGCTTGGCATGGATTAAACTCATATAATTGCCAATATAAATAGAACATTGTTTATGCAAAGGCATGCAACCTGCAATAAAAAGTCACTTACGTTAATATGTCTAAATGCTGAAAAGGCATTTGATCAAGTCAGTTGGGGATTTATGTGGAAGTCCTAGAAATCATAAGGGTCCAAGCTGAGTGGGTACAAATGTTAAGGAACATTTATCAGTGGGCAAAGGTGGAGATTAAACTGGCAGGTACCCTTTCACGTAACATAAATCCATCAAAAGGGACCCAGCAGGGCTGCCCCCTATCCCCCTCTTCTGTTTGCTCTATACATAGAACCATCTGCACAAGCAATAAGAAGAACACAAGAATTGGGATACAACTGTGAGGATATGAGACTATGATTCAGGAAACTGCCCTGTTTGCAGATGATGTTATAGTATCTGTAACAGACCCGGATATAGAAATTCCAAAGTTGTACAAGACAATAGAAGCTTTTGGTAGATTATCAGGTTACTGAGTAAATACATGAAAAACACAAAATATAGCAAAAAGCATAACCCCTACATTTGAAATTGTCAAGGAATACCCATTTTTTTGGAAGAGACCAAAGTAAAATATCTGGGGATATGGTTAATGGCAGATGTAGAAAAAGTGGCAAATAAAATGAGGCAGGAAACCATGATAAACTTTCAGGATAAATTGAGAACTTGAAAACAGATATTCGCAGAATTAGAGGCGAAAGTTCAAGCAGTAAAGATGTTTGTGGTCCCTTCAATGGTATGTACTAATCAGGCATACTTTATAGATCCAGGTAAAGATTTCTGGGCTAGACTAAAAAAAGAGAGGAATACAATTATTTCTGCTAACAATAACCTTGATCTTCTAAAGTTAACACAAAATTCATTTTCTGCCATCAAATCCTGGCTCACAAAGGCCCAGCTGTTAGTAAATCCCAAAAAATCAAAACTGTTACTTTTCTCATCCAACCGCCTTCTAGACTTTAAAATTTTCTCACAAAACAATACAGAACTTGAAATTGTAAAGAATGCTAAATTACTTGGCATTACTATTGATGACAAACTTACGTTTGTAGATCACATACTCAGCAGTATCAAAAAGACCCATTTTAAGCTTGGTAAGCTTTATAGGCACAAAATCTACCAGGGCAAAGCCACCAAACTAACACTAGCAAACAGTCTGCTTCACCCTTCTCTCCTCTATGGTAGCCCCATCTTTACTAACCTACACATATCTCTCATGAATAAACTACAGTCATGCTACTATAAAATAGCTAAATTTATCTTCAATATGCCAACTCACACACACCACTGCCTGGCCATAAAAATTATAAAATGGCTTGACTTCCTCCATTATCTACAATTTACCCAGCTTACTCTTACCCACAAATTGTTCAACAACTCTAAATACTGTCCATCCATTCAAACAATAATAAAAACTTATACTCAAAATCATAACCTTAGATCTTCCAAAAAACAACTCCTAATGGTAACTAAACCCAACAAAAGAGCCAGCAAATGCCTTTATTCCTATACAGCTGCTGAGCTATGAAATGCCCTCCCTCACTCTATCTCTCAACTTGACTCTATAGTAACTTTCAAAAAAGCTCAGAAAGAACTATACCTCAATAATCAAGGCTATGTCTGTACTAACATGAGTAAACCACCTTAATTATTATTTGCTACATACCCTAACAATGTCCTTTTTTTGCTCTTACCTCATGGTCCACTGTTCTTTCAGAAAGTCTCAATTTTCCCTCTACTTACTTTTGAATTAATCTTTTACTATCCATAAAATATTTTCATGTAATGTTTCATATATAAATTCTTAGTCCAAAGCATACTGATTGTAAAGCTCTAACTGGCATATGACAGACTTATGTTTCATTATTTTTCCCTCAGCCATGACTCTGTTACAATTTAATAATGTCTGTTTTCATAATTTATGAATGTCAATAATTGTTTGGACTATGTCACAATTTATAATGTTCTCTCCAAAATTTAATGTCTGATTCCAAAATTTAAGAATGTCAACAATTGTTCTGGAGCTTTTACTGGTTTATCTTTTCTTTTTACTTGCAATACATTCTGTAAAATATAAACTGAATGATAAAATTTGTCTGTAATTGTGGAGCTTTTCTCACCGGGCCTCCATCTGACCCAGTGGACTTTCCTGGTCAATAAATAAATAAATAAATAAATACATTTGGGTGGAGGACAATATGAGAGTAGCATGGGACAAATGCCCAGAGGAAGGTGGGCTAGGGCTGTCAGACCCACAAAGGTACCATGAAATGATGCATATCAGATTAGCCTATGCATTACGAAACAAAAATTACACTCCAAAATGGAACGATTTAGAAATAAAGCAGGGTAGCTGGGGGAAACATGGAAAACAAATGTCCAGAATAAGATTTTGGAAAAAACAGCTCAGAAAAAAAATGCAGAGAAGTGCAAGTTTACATCTTTACAGCAGTTAAAAAGATTATGCTAAAATATAGCTTAAAAAATTGGTGGTATGAATTATTACCTATAGGATATGGCCAGGGAAGAGACAGGTTTAGGCTGGAAGCAATACAACAAATTTGGAATTCCAAGAAAAAAGAGCTAGGATGCTGGGTGCAAATGATAGATGAAGAGAAGGTAACCTGGGAAGCAGGAAGGGACACATTTAATTTATGGGAATCTGATCGGCTTCATTTTGAGGGGTTGAGAAGAGAGGCTAGAGGATTATGGGGAAATAGAACCAAGAGAGAGGAATGGCCTGAAGCAATCAATTTACTAGTAGATGCAAGAGAAGTGTATGCAAGTAATAAGAGGATATTGGGTAGGGCATATAAATCAATTAACCAATGCAGAAGTAAAGGTATAAAGGAACTGTGGGAGTGTTGTAGTAGTCAAATGGGCATACAAATTACTGACAAAAAGTGGATAGACATTGTATTAGCCCCAAGGCAGGAGCTTAGCAAGGGAATTCTACATATTTGGATGGAAATGTCTACAAAAATATTTTTATATACAATTACAGCTAGACTACATGAACCCAGCATGCAATTCTACTTGTTGAAGATGTGGGTCCAAAGAAATAGGTAATTGATTACATATATTTTGGGAATGTCCAGCATTAGAAGTCTTTAAACTGGACTTTCATAGACTAGTAAACACAACTTTAAAGAAATAACTTAGGGATTTTGAACACTCATTTTGAACTGGGACTCTATCCTATCACTAGCCAGGAAATAAAAGATTACTTGCTCTAAAAAAGTGATAACAACAACAGCAGTACTTTGCACTGTGGTTAACCAATCCAGAATGTAATTGAACATCAAATAAATAATAATGTAAAAGCAAGACACTGAAGACCATAACAAGCTGAAAAAGCAATTGGGAACAGAAATGTAGTTCATGATTTAAAAATTTGATAAGAGAAGAGAAAACTTACAAAGGGTGGGGTGAATCTGTTTGCAGAGACTACTGCCTGTATTCAGCCTCCTATATGTGTGTGTGTATGTTGTGTATGTATGTGTGCATATGTGTGCGTGTGTGTGTGTGTGTGTGTGTGTGTGTGTGTGTGTGTGTCTTTCTGTATGTCTGTCTGTCTTTGAATGTAGATGTTTAGTTAACTCAGTAGTCTTGGCAAAGCTCTGGAGCTTGGACAAAAAAAAAAAGAGAGAGACTGTGGTGAAAAAAAGGTCTATAAAAAACTCCAAAAACAGTGCTCAGTGGGTGCTCTCAAGCCTAAGCCTATTTGTGTGGAATGTAAGTGCATATACACACAGCAGCAATATATAAAAGTGCATATATGTCACATGCTCCTATGCCCAGGCTGAACTTGTAATGTGTAATATTCAAATGCCTTCTTCATATTTTAGTCTGCTTAGTAAAAATATTGTGATGTGATCCAAGATACCCAACTATTGGTGGCTGTTTGTTTTTTAGATTAAAAATACATTTATTTGTGGGCAGTGGAGTAGACCAAAACACCATTGCCCCTGTCCAAACTGCCTTTTTTTAATGGAGTAGTAGTGGTGGGATTCAAACTCCCCACCTTCTTTTCTATTTTTTTTCCTTGTTTTTTTTTCACATAAAGAATTTGTTTTCCTTTCTGCTGAATGAAGATGATAAGATAAACTGACTTTGTATGTAAAGGGCTGTCTTTACTTAAATTTTACATTTTTCTTGATTCCAAGTCCTAAAAGATAGATTTACCTAGCATTCTCTTGCAAACTGTAGTCTGTAATTTTGAGGATACATCACTTCCTTGACCAAGATAAATTTACATTATTTCTTTCTTGGCTGTTCAGTATTTATTAAAACTTTGATCTCACCAATGCTACTCTACCTGCAACCTACTTTTCACAGTCAAATACCTGGAAATGTTGAGCTTGCCCTCTTAAGTAGAACAAAAATATTTGTGCCCTTATTTAGTATAAACCTGTAAGGGAGAACTTCTAAATCAATGTACTCATAGGTGGTCATACTGTTTCACTTCAGACTACTTGATCATATTTTCTCAGTTATGAAGTTTTATCCATTTCATTCCTGGCTTCTTGCAGATAGAGTAATATGACAAATCAGATCCTGTCATTGTTTTATAACTTTATGAAACTTAGATTTCCTTACTGCTGTTAACTTGCTTAACAGTTTCACTTGCTGTGGAACTAGAACTTTGCTACCATGTAACAGATGCTGGCTACCCCATATCTACTAATACAACCATCTCATAAAATTCAGTCATCGCTAGAGTGCTCTGTTTTTATTTCATTAATTAATTAGTTAATTAATTAATGTATCCATCTCTCCACTTATCTTTTTTGACAGGGTTAGTCTCACTCAGCTGGTGGTTTCTTTTCGGGGAGGCCCAAGGTAGAATTTCAACAATTACAGAAATTTGGTCAGGCCATCAGAGAACCTCCCTTGCTCCTTTTCATAGGCACCATGGCATCTCTTACATTTATATGAGCTACAGACATTTCAAGCACAACTTCAAGCAGATGGGTCCTCAGTTTAATGTCTCATCCAAAGGATGACACTCTCAGGACTGCAGCAACCCTCACCCCACCCACGATGCTGGACTGCAGCATCAGCAATCCATTCTCTTATGAAGTGGGAATACAAAACACAGCCTTCTGACCTCCTGGCCCCAAATGCAAGTGTCCTACTGGCAGTGCCAATGACACGAATGTTTATTTTATTCATACAACAACCTAAGTACATGTGAGCCACTGACACTAAAATGTTCATTTTATAAATAAACAACCTACGTACATCTGAGCCACCGACACTAACATGTTCATTTTATTCATACAACAACCTATGTACATGTGAGCTGCTGACACTAACATGTTGACTTTATTAATACAGCAATCTACATACATCTGACTTGGATAAAATATGCATCAAAGCTGACGCTTGTCAACACCCAGTGTACCTATTAATCTCCTGGCATACAGAATGAGGAAAATAAGTACACAAAACTAATGAGAAATGCAAAGAAGATCCCATTTCATGTCCTTCCACATCCACTCCCATTCTTTTCCTAATCTTTATGATCTCACATAAATATCAACCTTACTTTGAATATGATATTCTAACTGATGTAATAGTGAAATGAGTCTAACAGCAGCTATATACCTGATAGGCAGGCTGTCGCAGAGTACAAGAAATTATCCTTCTTGTTGGTGAGTCTGTTCTGAAAGTGCTCCATTTAAGATTCACTCGCTCATCTTATCCATTAACAATGCATCCCCCTTCATTGTTTCCTAAGAATGCCATCTATCATCTTTCTTTTATTGAGGACATGTCCTTTGCAATGGAACACACTTGTTTACAACCTTTGTGTGCATAATGCTCCTTCGTCTCCTGTATGACCTGCAGTGACTCTTCCTTGTGTCTATAGAAAATTAAGACTCTTTATAACCACCTGTATGATTGGCTTTTCTGTGTTGCTCTAGAGTCGCATATGTCTCATGCTGAACTAATAGGTTCCACGCTCTCTTTTGTTTTTATTTGCTATATACGTCTGCAGCTTAATCATGGATGTTACAGACTTAACTTTGCTATAAAGAACACATGATACAACCACTGACATAACAAACAGGGAATATAATACAATAAGGATCATCAAGCTCATAACAACTGCTGGATTCAAGAGCTAGGCTGGGCCATTTCTTAACAGTAGAAGCAAGCAGCAGTCTACCTTTTAAGGCCCATAGACTACTTTACAAATATCTTTCAGTTTCATTTGCAGAAACCACCAGTAAATGGCTCAACAGATAGCACACTCATCTTTGGTGTTAGAGGATCAGAAGGCTGTGGGTTATATTTTCATACATGGCAGTAATATAGATTATGAAATGGATTAGGTGATGTTAAACTCCAATGGGGCAGGTTAATTTAAAGCACCAAATGTGATACTTGGCTAGGCTTAAAATGGCCCACAAAGGCAGTTAGCCTAGTACTAACCTATCTGTCTATGAATCTATAAGGCAGAATAACAGAATATGACTTTTTCAAAATATGAAGAGTTTGTGTAAGAGAAAGTCAAATTACCATTTTTATGTTGTATTGTTTATCTCTCTGTGAAAAATACATTCTTCAAAATAATAAAAATAAGAAGAAATTGAAAATTTGATGGAGTATAAGTGCCTACACTCTGACTTTGTTTGCTGTTGATGGTAATGCATGGCAATAATTATTCAGTGATAGCTCATTACTAATCAAAAAGATGCACACTGATTGGTGAGTCCAACCAGCATGCCTATTGTAAATTGAGCCTATAGCAACAGAAAAATGTCCAGTTGCTGAAGTACCATTGAGCAGCCAAACTTTTCCTATTAGTATATATAGTAGAGGCATACATCTCAACTGTCCAAATTTTCACAGAATGTCCAGAGTTTTGCTTTTTATTTTTGGTCTGTTCTTTATAAAGTTTGTGATTTTCCAACAAATTACTGGAGTGAAGTCACAAAATAATGGCATGCATTTCAGTTTCAGACTTCTTAGTCTTCAAGACAGTGCATGATAACACAAATCTTGTTAATCTAGCAGCTTTCTAAGTTTATAAGAGCAACATTTACAATCAGTCCAGATTTTGGATGCTTTGTCCCGTTATTTAAAGCTTTGTCCACATTTTTTGAGCTAAGAGGTTGAGAGGTGTGTATGAACAACAGAGCAAATACAAGGAAAATCAGGTTCATTCTGCAAAAACTAAAGAAACGTACCTGATTTTCCTTCTATTTCTGCCCTTTCACTCTCAGCCCTCTAAACCACCCAGATTTTATGAGGTTTGGAACAGACCGATTTGTCCTGGGAAGTCTTCAAGTGGGGTTAGATAGAGTAGCAGTAATTAAGAAGATAAGGGGAGGATAGATTTAAATGGGATGGAGGGATGTTTAGGAGGAAATGAGGTAAGAGTAGGGAGGGGCTTAAAGGGTTTTTGTCAAGTATAACTGGGGTAGGCGTCACACTTTTGGAGTGAACTTGCCCTCTAAGCTGCCCAGATTTTATAGTTTGAAAAAAAAAAAAAGCAACAGTGATCTTTCTTCCTCTGTTGCCTGTTTTCAACAGCACTGATGTACTGTACGAGTATGGAAATTTAAGCCCCATAAGCATGCACAGTATATCAACAAATGTGGAAGAATGAGGAAACACGGCAGAGGAACACTGCAGCACCATTATACAAAGACATTGTTCAAGAAAAGTAATTTCTTTCTTAAATAATGTGATTGTATAATAGATTCATAGGTTAGTACTAAGCTAACTGCCTTTACAAGCCTAGCCAATTATCCCTTGTGAGACTCAAACCCTGCACCTTGTGTTTGTAAGGGAAACACCTTAACCATTAGGCCACCCTCCCAACATATAGCAATAATTAACTCATGGGTGTGAGTATATGAGTACTTGCCCATGGCTGGCTTTGTTTAATAACTTGGGCTTTGCCATCACGATCAAATCACACTACCTCTGGGTAAATCCTCAATATACACACACCCACTCATCAGTTATTGCTTAAATACCTGTAAAAATATGTATAGATCCTATGAAGCCACTTCCTGGCATAGCACAGTATTCTTCAAAACAAGAGGCAAAACAGAAAAGTAAACCTGTAACTGAATCGCTGCTTTAGCAGAAAATTATACTCCCATTTTTCCAGTTAAAAAGCCAGGCAGCGATACATACAGGTTTGTATAGGACTTAAGAGCAGTAAATCTAGTTGTTATCCCTTCATACCCTGTAGTACTAAACTAGCAACCATACTGAGTTGCATACCATGATGGGCTACTTGTTTTTCTGTAGCAGATTTATGTTCAGCTTTCTTTTCTATCCCTATTCATCCAAAAAGGCAGTAGCCTTCACATATGAAAAATTTAATATACATGGCTACAAGTGCCACAATGGTTTATTAATAGTCCCTCAATCTTTTCACATATTTTAAAGCAGGATTTAAAAAAAAAATCTAATTTCCATGCTAATCGGCATTTGTAGAATAGGTAAATAATTTGCTTATAGCTTCAAGTACATTAACACATTGTCAACAGAACACCATATATTTATTGACTAAATTAACAAAAACTGGACACAAATTAACAAAGAAAAAACTTCAGTTGTGGTCACCTAAGGTAAAATATTTAAGCCAATTAATATCACAAAGAGAGAAGCATTAACTGCCTTCATGTCTTGAAGCTATCATAAAGGCAGCCCGCCCTGTTACTCAAAAGCAGCTACAAGCGTTTCTAGCTTTGACTAAATATTGTAGACAATGAGTACCAAATTATGCAAAAATTGCTAGACCTCTGACTGATATGCTCAGACAACACACACGAGAGCTGTTGCCTTAAATCAAGTGTTTTTACTTTCTTACAACAAACCCTTGTAACAGTCTCAGCCTTAGGACTCCCAAATTATAAAAAAACTTCCATTTGGTTCTGTCATGAAAGGGGGGGTATGCAGCAGGAGTAGTAGTTCAAAAACACAGTGATGCATTTAGACCTATTGCATATTAAATTCATTGTTAGACCCAGTGGCTAGAAGATTACAGGGCTGCCTGCAGGCTATAGCAGTACCTGCACTGATGGTAGAACAATCCATATCATTGGCCATAGGACACAACCATACAGTTGCAGTTCCCCGTGTGACTGATGGTAGAACAATCCATATCATTGGTCCTAGGACACAACCATACACTTGCAGTTCCCCATGCGATATCTGCACTGTTACTAAAATCTAAGATACAGCATCTTTAGACAGTCAAGTTAAGAAAATATAAATTGTTGCTTATTTCTAACCCTTCAATCACCATTGAGCAGTGCCAAGTATTAAACCCAGCATCCTTCCTGCTACGACAAGAAATGGTAAACCACATAATTGTATAATTGTGATTAACCATGTGCTTTCTCTTAAATCTGATTTAAAAGATATTCTGACAAACAATGCAAAAACAAAATAGTTCATGGGTAGATCATGTAAAAAAAAACAAAAATAAAAGCCTTACTCCAGGCATTGCAATATGTACTAAAATACAATATTGTGTCAAAGAGACTGAAAGGGGTTACCTCTGTCCAAATTGCTAAACTGATTACATTAACAAAAGCCTGTAAAATAGCTAAAGATAGCTAAATGCAATCATTTATGTTGATATGTGTTATGGGTTTTGGGTAGCCCGTGACTTAAAAAAATGTGAAGGCAGAGAGGGTTTCTAACATCAGCAGGTACTAAAATAAAAAAATGAAAAGTTTATTAAAGACTTATTTATGCTTTGCTGTTACCAAAAGTTTTAGCTGTAGGTAAAGTACAAGCTCATACAAAATGAGACACTGTCACTATAAAAGGGAAATTATGCAGCCAAGCTGCTTTAGATGTCACTGTTACTAAAAAGTTTATTTTGCAAAAAGCATTTACAAAAATTATCAATCCTTGTAATTTTAATAATTTAATTACTTTACACAGGAAATATTCAGAGGCTAAAAAGGTAGATCAGTGCAGGTTGCAAAAAGTATGCTGAGACATCCTAATGACAAAATAGTAGCACCTTTGGCCATACTGTCTTGCTTGGTAAGGGCATACCACTTACAAAATGACATTGGTAAGCATGGACTTCTTAATCTTATTTAGTGGGATTGATAGGCCCCTCTTTCTCAATCTACAGTTAGCCATCATATAAATAATTGCAAAATATGTTTGTCACATAATACTGCAAAAGGTGTGTTTTACAAAGGATGCAATATTAATTCAGAGATACTCATTTTCTGCTAAAATTGTTAAAAAAAATGTGTTCTGTGTTAAAATGTCTTTAGAATTACATTGTCCCCATCACTCATAATCATCTGGTCTTGTTAAAGGTCTTAGACTAAGTTTGCCAAAATCCTAAATTGGGTCCATCTTCACTTTGCCAAAAAAAAAAAAAAACCCTGCTTGAAATCTCCTTAGTCGGCTAAAATTGGTACCATACCTCATTTTGATGACATCACTAAGTCTCCTCCTTCTACTGCTTATGATAAAAAAAAAAAACTTGTTTCTTCAAATGCTGCATCAATATGCCACTGACCTAAATTTTTCCAGCTGCTGGGTGTGTGAATTTGTTCCCCGTGATGCCAAGGGGGGTATTCCAATGCTACCTGTCCCTGCACAACAGACTAATTTAAAAATGCAAATTGCTGCACAATATTACACTTGGCATAACACTATGAACCAAAAAATATATTACCAATTGGCTGCATCAACACAGAGTGATACTTGTTATGCCAAATACGAAACTGCACAAGTAGGTTACAGCAGTTGCAATAATACCCATGATGAGACAATATTGACAAAGCTTAAATTAAAGCTGTATGGCTGAAAAAAGGGCACAAAAATATTGGCCAATCATTACTACATCTGTAGAGAATGTCCTACCCCTGCTTCCGTTGTTCCGTGGTTGTTGTCATGTGTGACAGATGAGGCCAGTTATTTTTCGTTCTTTCTCTACACCTACAAAAAGGTTATGAAATAAGAAAGCAATACACCCTGCCAATCAAGCAGTGGCTTTCTTTTCTTTACACCATGGCATATTGCAAACTATGCACACAGTAAATCTGTTGTCTCCTATATAAGATAAAAGAGCTAATAAAACATCAAAACACATTCACACCGCAAATCAAAAAATGACTAAAGTCTAAGCCACCACAGTACAAAACCAAATAGCTCTTAATTATGTACTGACCTCAAAAGGTGGTGTTTACCATTTGATAAAAAAACAATGCTTTACTTTTGTTTCAGACGTCCATAATGAACAAAAAAAGGTAGCTGATGTTATTAAACAAACTGGACATTAATATGACTAAAACTGTGTCTAGTAAGACCTTGTTTAGGTGATTGTGTAATATATCTGGAAATGTTGATACCAGCGTAATGCAACGTTTACTTACTTTTGTTATAAATGAAGTTTGGAACAGACAAAATTGTCTCAGGACATCTTTAATGGAGATTGGGGTGAAGCTGGGAAATTAAGGGGAAAAAGAAAGTAAGATGAGTGTTAAGAGAGTTTGGTAGGGAGTAGGCATAAAAGGGTTAAGCAGGTTGGAGACTAGGGAGGATGTGATGTAAGATGGGGGAGGGTCTTGAAGGCTTTTGAGGTGGGATTTGGTTGTTGGGAGTCATATTTGGTGTGATCTTGTTGAAGCAGGATCACATCCCAGATAACCTTAAGGTAGGCCTTGGGTCATTGCTAAGGACAAGTAAAGTGAGTACAGTTTCCCAGTTTATAAGGAGCAGGCATTTGGTTATTTATAGACTATGAGTTTTTTTTTTCTTCTCTCACTTGTCAGGGGTTAGCTTGCTGGTTCTGTGATACCAGGGTGGTAGGGGGGAGGGAGTAATCCACTGTACATAAAAAAAAAAAAAAAAAGGAGAGCGAGAGAATAACATAGATTGTGGACAGGTTTATAGCAGCCTTGTGGTAGGGTGGTGTGGGAATGGTTAGTGTTACCTTTCCCCTTAATTTGCTTTCATGGTTGAGGGGGATGTGCGGTCAGGTGGCCTCCTTTCTGGGTCAAAGAGGATGGAATGGGCCTCCCATGGGGCTGTAATGGGTGTGGGGCAGGGCCAAAGGGGCCTTTTTGGGGAACTAGGGAGCACCCAGGGGACCCAGTCACCTATTATGGTACAGGTCCTGGGGGAGCTGCTGGCACAGTATCCACTGCCGGCAGTGGTAAGGGAATTGGTTGAGGGTTTTTGAGGGGATTTTTGATCAAGTCTAGTTTAGTGGGTGATGGTAAGGTGGGAAATATTTTGAAGTCAGTGTGAGAGACAGAGGATGTGCTAGGAGCTTTAATTGAGAAGGAGTGCCAGGTGGGTAGGTTGTTGGGCCCCTTTGATAATCTACCATTTACTCAGTTTAAAGTGTCACCTTTGGGTTTGGTTCCCAAGAAGAGACTGGGTGAGTTTTGTTTAATACATCATTTATCTTACACAGAAGGCAATTCTGTCAATGACTTTATCCCTGCGGAGGAGGTTAGAGTGGCGTGTGCATCCTTGGATGATGGAGTTCGCATCATTAGAAGTTTTGAGCACTCTTGGCTAGTGAAGGTGGATACTGAGTCAGCCTTTCATCTGTTGTTGGTTTGGGAAGAGGATTGGCCACTACTGGGCATGATAGTGGGGGATAGTTTTTATTTTGACACAGCTATGCTGATGGAATGTACAGTGGCTTGTTCCACTTTTGAAAAGTTTACTATGGCCTTACATTGGATATGGCAACAGAGGGTGGAAGGGCAGAGAGCAGTACATTACCTAGATGACTTCTTGCTAGTAGGTGAGAGGAAAGCGGGGGCACGGGTGGTGATGCGTGAGTTTTTGGGGATGTGCGATGACTTTGGACTGCTATTAGCTAAACATAAGCTGGAGGGCCTTGAGTAGATGCTAGATTTCATGGGTTTGAATGTAGATGCAGGTCTAAGTTTATTTTACTTGCCAGGAGAGAAGGTAGTTTGACTACAGGAGAAAATAACATGGATGAGGTCTAAGAGTAAGGTTCGGGTGAGAGATGTCATGGAACTGTTGGGGTTGTTGAATTTTGCTTGCAGGGCAGTGCATCCTGGACATATGTTTTGTAGGTCTGTGGCTTTCCTTTTGAAAGGAGGTAAAAGTAAGCAGCGCAGGGTAAGGTTTAGCAAGTTAGCACGGGAGGACTTAGCCTTGTGGTTACAGTTTTTACAGCAGTTTTATGGGATCACATTTTGGCTGACAGACTGGGTAAGTCAAGGGGATTTACAGTTGTTTACAGATGCAGCTGGGGGTTTAGGTATGGGACTATTTTTTGTAGGGCAATGGTTTTCACTGCCATGGCTTACTCATTGGCCTGAGGAATGGAAGTGGGATGTTTCCTTCCTGGTGCTTATGCCAATTTGGGATGCATCAGTGGTGTGGCAGGATCATTTGAGGGGTGGCAGTTAGTGTTTAATTAGGACAATATTGCTGTGGTAAGAGTGTTGCAAGTTAAGATGACTAAATCTGCACGATTATTGTTGGTTCTTCGTAAACTAGTGATACAGAGTTTGTTGATTAATTTTTCTATTACAGGGGTACATGTGCCAGGGGTGAAGAATGAGATTGCTAACAGCCTGTCTCGCTTTCAGTTATTTAGGTTTCAGCAGGTGGCTCCGACAGCAGCAAGGGACCCCATGGTGATACCAGATGAGGTTTGGCAGATTGGCCAGCTGTGATCTGTGGGTTGGTTCAGCAGTCATGGGTGGTATCCACCAGGAAAGCATATGGTAGGGTGTTGCATGATTTTAATAGTTTTGTGAGGCAGTTACCGGAAGTGGAATGTGTGTGGTTAGAAGATTTATTGTTGCATTATTTAGCAATGCTGAGGGTACTGGGCAAGGCAGTAAGATCAGTGAGAGCTGTTTTGGCAGAAATTGGTGTGTTTGCTCGGTCAGCCACATTGGAGGATTAGACTAAGTCCTGGACAGTTGGGCGAGTGTTGAAAGGATGGGGTAAAGGGGAAGGCCTGACTAGGGATAGGAGATGGCCGGTGACTACAGGAATTCTAAGAATGTTCTTACAGGGTTTAAGCAGAGTATGCAAAAGCTCAAAGGAATATGTGATGTGGGATACGTTGAGTGTATGAATGTACTGTGGAGCTTTTGTGTGTCTGGGTTGCTGAGGTCATTGTTTTGGGATGATGTTCTAATGTTGCCAAGGGCGGTGCACATTGAGGTCATTGAAAACTGATCAAGAAGGAAAAGGGGCATCTATAATTTTGGGGGAAGTTAGGTCAGAATGGATGTGTCTGGTAGCATGTGGAAGGAGATTGTGTACAGCTAGAGAGGAGAGGGTAAGACACGAGTTAGTTTTTACATCCATAGGTGGTTGGCCATTAATGGGGGGGGCAGTTGAATGTAGTCATGAGAAGGGCCCTTGTCAGTGTGGTCTTAGAGGGGGACATATTTTCTACTCTCTTTCAGGATGTGTAGGGCATCTGACCTAGCAAAAGGAAGCAGTTCGATTGAAGTCATTAAAAGGGTAGGGCAGTGGTCTTCTAAGGCATTTTTGACTTATATTAAAGTTAGGTATGTTTATTTGTTGTAAATTTTTTTTTAGGGAAAAGGATTATCATTTTAGGCAATTCTTTCATGTATTGGGCAGCTAATTGGGCTGCGGTTGGGACCGATGGCATGGAGTTGGGCTTGCAGCATTTCAGATGGAAGGTTACCTGGCATGGTATTAGAGGGTTGATGGGGAACCAGATACTTCAGGTATTTACGATGTTACACAACCAGTGGGGGTTGCCTCAAATGTTGTTGATTCAATTAGGAGGGAATGGTTTGGACATTATACTAAACAGACAGCTAGTTTATCATATTTGTGAAGACTTTTAGCCTTAAGGAAGCTTTATCCATCAGTGTGTCTAGTTTGGTTGAAGATTATTCCTCAGTTAGTTTGGAGGGATGCAAAGAAGCCTTCTGCAGTTGAGAGGGTTCATAGGTATGTGAATTTTAAACTAGCAAAACAGTTGAAGGGGATGGGGGTCAGTACTATCTGGCACAGTGAATTTGATGATAGGGATCCCATCTGGTTTAGGGCAGATGGGGTTCACCTTAGTGAATTTGGACTTGATTTGTTTAATTTGAATTTGGGGTTGTTTTTGGAGGGACTGATTAGTGAGGGCAAGGTATGAGGGGGAACAGCCCATGGGGCTGGTGGATGGAGAAGAGGGACAGGCTTGCCCTTCTTCTTTTCCCACTCTGGCGGATAATTGGGGGAAGGAGTTTGAGGTGGTGAAAGATTTATGGTGGAGGTGGTTTGGACTTGGTGGTTTTGGGTTGGTGAAGAGATGTTGAAGGTGAGCAGTGGAACACTGCCTTGTAAGTGTGAGGATAAGCGAGCAAATGGGATAGTTATTTTATGTTTTCTCTTCCAAGGAAATAAACTTGTGTTATATTTTAATAAAGTTTCATACATTTATCATTTATTATGTTAAGCAATAAAGGTAGTCAAAGGTCCTTGGTATTTGAGTGGCTTATTAAAGTGGAACGTGGCAATCATACTTTTTTAGCTCTTGTAAATTATGTTATTAAAATCTGCTAATACACTGTTTTGTAAAAAAGTACACGTAATGGTTGTTATAAATAAAACCATCCCAAAACTTACATGTTTGACAATAATATACTTCAAAATGATCTTGGACTGTAATGCTTTATATCATCAAAAAGTGGAAGCTGTAGTTTAATGCTTGTTTTATAAAACTTCTAGCCTCAAATTGCTGCAGTGTTCTCACATATTCCTTTCTCATACAAAAACAGCTTGAGTTTTGTTGCAAATTCATTAGAGCTTAGCAAGCAGGTGGTAAATGTTTCTTCTAAACATCAAACCTTGAAAGAAATGTATGTATTTTGTACTTTATGAAATGTGTACTTGCATAAAAGTTAGTTGGAGATAAGCTTGTCAAAATAATAGCATGAGAAATGTTTTAAACTGTTCTCCCATCTGCATCTGTTTACACCTTTTTCATGTGTGCATGACTTTTATCACAGTTAAAAAGCTTTAAAATTTGTATGTTTTTTTCTTTTCCATTTTAAAAAATATATAAACTGGTTTGTATATTTGCATAGCTGACTCTGTCTTTATACTGAGATATTCTGTATCATGATACTAATCTAATAAATAATGTGCATCCAGAATCTTTGACTGTCTGTATATTTAACTTAATAGCTGCACAATATTAGGTGTTAACAAATCTTCCATTTCAGGAGTTTTTATTTCATGTCTTCCAAATTACCTGCCTTTCTTGTCCTGAATAATTATGATCTTGGGTAAAAATCAATCACTATGGATTCTTTTATTCTTGCTGATGTAAAAGTGAAATTATAGTAGCTGAAACCAGCTACTTGACAGCCACCCTGTTACAGATTACAAGAACATATCCTTATCTTTATTGTGTCTGTTTCCAAAGGACACTAGTTATCATTGCCATATGATTATCAGCCATTAACAGTGCCTTTCCCTTCAGTACTATCTAAATAATAAAATACAGCATCTTCCTTCTCTGAAAACAGGCCTTTTCCAAGAGAAAGCATACAGATGCAATGTTTTGTGGACGATGTGTTCTTTCCAGTCTCCTGCGTGACTCACAGCATCTCTTATCTCTGCCACCAGCAATTAAGATTGTTTAGAACCACTTATATCATGGGTACTGTTATGTTGCTATTCGGGTCACATACATTGCATGTGGAAATTATTGGTTCAGAGTTCTATTTTAATTTTAATGGGTTAAGAGAAAACATCCAATTCAATCACATAATTTAAGTAGCTATGTGAGCCTATAGTTTAGTCTTGGATATTAGATTTTAAAATTCTCCATAAAGATCAGATACTGCCAGCACTGCCGTAATAAAGAGATGATGTCACAGAATAAATGTCATCAAGTTCGTAACAACTACTGAATTCTAGAACTGTTTACAGTTGGTTAACTTCATTCCTGGACACAGGCTAGGCTATTCAAAATAGCATAAACAGCAACAGTCTTATCTTTTGAGATTCGGGGTCCTCTTTACATATCTTTTCCTGGTCCACCTGAAGAAGTCACTAGTCAAGTGTGTGAATGCAGAATCACAGATTATGGCTTTTTGAATGTTCATGAGTTTGAGGCAACAGAAGCTCAGAATAGTTTTCTTTGTACTTCTCTCCCTTGAAAGTGAGAAGTTGGAAGAGACCAGAAAACTAAAGGTATATCAGTGTTTCTTTTGTGTTTTTTTTCCTGAATGTGTGATTTTTGACAATAAATGGCATTATTTCCTGAATAAGAAAGTTGGAGCTGTATAAGCTGTACTTAATTCTTGTAAAACATTCAACAGGAAAACTAAAATCTAATTTAATCTGCCATACATTTGTTTTATCAGTACATGAAAAGATGTCTGAACATATGACTTTTTTGTACCAACTTATACAAATCTTGTTAAGTGATGTGTGTGACTGCCTTTTACTGGAAAATACACCAAATATACTTAAGAAATGATGCAAAATGTATGGCAGTCATTTAAGCAAGGATCTGTAATTATTTTTCCCTTTGATTACAAGATCTCTGAATATTTATAGGTCTGCAAAAGGAAGAATGTCTATGCAATGACTTCATTTGCTCTGTGTGTGATGGTTGAGAATACATTTTTTTGTTGAGAGTGTAGCAGATATTTGAGCTGTACATAAATCCTGTAAAGCTTTTGGCAAGTAAACTAAAAAGCAATTTAATCTGTAATATGTATGTTTCCTCAGTGGAATGACTGGATGAGTGAAGACATAAGACAACTGTTTTGTGTGATATTTTTAATTTCTTCATGCTGAGAAACAGGTGATAATGCAGATTAGTGGACGGAGCGTAACTCACATCTAGGAATATGAATGCAAGTTACACTGAGTTCAGTGTTCTCCATTATCACTTAAACCTTTAATGTTTTCTGTGATGTAACAAATGTTACAGGATATTGGCTGTTTTAGTAGAATGATACATGTATGGATTAAGTATAAATTGGAGTGCCTATACATAGAACACTTTATATTGCTAGTGGTAGCAAGTAAAGAGGCTGAACAACTACAACATCCATAAACTAAACAAATGCAATGGGGAACTTATACAACCTTTTGATCACAGGGGGATACAACCTTTTGATCACAGGGGGATCTAATAGTCCGACCACCCTTCACATGGGAACATAGCTCTCAACTGTCCAGATTTTCACAGAATGTCCAGGTTTTCGTCTCATATTTTTGCTCTGTTCCTCATAAAATGTGTGGTTTTCTGGCTAATCTGTGAGGACTGAATTAGCTAAATAATTACAGTCATTTAAGTTTCAGACTTCATTTCATTCAGAAAATGCATGGCAACGCAAAGCCTTTTATTGTAGCCACTTTCTAAATGTATAACAATAATATTTAAAATCTATCCCTATTTTTGGGCTTTTGTCCCACCATTATTTTTGTCTTTGTCCAGATTTATTGTACTAAGAGGTTGATAAGTATGCATGGGAACCAACTCACAGTACCTGCAAATTAATCTTGAGCTACCTGCAGTTCTTAAGTTTCATGTAATAAAGTTTACTAAGTAATGAAGCATACTCTGGGTTGAAATAGTGTATTTGTGATAGTGATTTTAAATGTTATGACAGCAGCGTACGTGTATAACTACTGCCGTAACACTTCAACCCTCATGAAAATGCACTATTTCAATCGAGTGTTCTCCATTATCACCGATAAATATAATAGTTCTACATAGGATAAGATGCAACACATATCACAAACAGCAAGGAACTGTAGATGTTCATCATATTGATCACTGTTACAATAGTCATAGCTATATGGGTTACATCCTACCAAGGATATAACTGCGGAACAGTTCCAAAACTTCAGAGCACCTTCTGTGCACCAAAACTATCAGGCAGCTAGAGCTCAGCTGACTAAAAGACATGTTTAGGTATAAAGCCCTTCAGAACTTTACTGCCAAGAAAGAATACACTCCTCTTAGGCTTTTAGGCTTTTTAGGATTGATGGTCGGCTTGTGTTTTCCTTTGCTGGGCAGATACGTTCCCTTTGAGGGAAAAAACTTTCATTTTCTTAATTGTGTTGTTTTATTCATTTTCTTTTCAGGAGAGATATCTTAAAGCTAGGAGCATTGTGTTTTTAATGGACTGTCTTGAGGCTGTGATGTAATTATAAACAGAGTGCTCATTTTTACTGTCAGTTTGAAAGTGGTATAAAATAACTGAAAATATTTCTTTTTCCTGTTGGGAAATTGTGTTCATTTTACCTAACATAAAGATTTAAAGTGCTTTTTTTTACTGTGTTTTTCTGTGAAAAAAAAAAGCTTTCATAGACTGGTAGTATTTACCAACAAGTGATGCTAGTCTTCCCCAGAAAATAGGCACCGTTTTCAACTTGACATAAAAAAAGACTACTGCTCTGAGTCATTCTTCCAGCTACAAAAGGACAAAAATTAAACAAACTGATTTTGCCACCACAGTAAGCTAGTAATTTACCTGAGATGCAGGTGGGTGACTGTGCTGTGCCCATTTGTTGTAACTCACACCATTCATCTTTTACCAAAAATCCCTCTGGTGTAGCACATACAGCCACTATGCACCAGGGCTTAGGCACATCCTCTATGGCTGTTGGGGTCCCCTCAGTGGGTAAGGGAGGGCCACTCCTGACAGACCTGGGAGAGGAAACAGAGAAGTTTTCCCTGCTGTGTCTGAATACTGTGCATACCAATGGGGAAGCTGTTGCTACCATAAGTAACACAGTTGGCCCTATTTTTCCAGTTAAAAGGAAGCAGAAAACCAAGCATGTATCTACTCCCACTCAATTTTCTTTGAATAGGAGTAATTTTCCTGGTCTGGTTCAGGATCTAATTCAATCTATTGATTCTTCTTGTAAAGCAGTTTTTAGTAAAAGAAAGAGGGATTCATCTTTTCTCGAAGAGATTCAAGTTTCAGAATCTGTGCAGAAAGATGCAGGGATGGATACAGGTGTGACGCCCGTGCCCTGGCCCAGCAATCAAGGAGCCTCAATCCTCACCATTAACACCAGTGAGGGGCATCTCATATAGGAGGAAGGATAATAAATACACACAGTAATGTGCAATTTCCATTAAGAGCACACAGAGATCACAGTCAGTCCAGGGCTGGTCGCTCCCTTGCTCTCCAGGTCCCCAGTAAGACTCCCCACTGGCACAGCTATAGGGTCAAGATCTCAGGCAGCTGGGCAAACTAAAATCTTCAGCACCCTCTCTGTCCAACCAGTGCTTTGTGTCCCTGACCAAGTAGCTGAAACAGACACAGTTTGAGATAAGAGTTTATACAACCACACAGACACATCTGGTTTCCCAGTGAGCATGTTCCCATATTCCTGCAACACAGCTCAGATTTCTCGAACCTGGGTAGGAGATAGCTGCTGGGACATTGCTACCCCTTCCACTGAAGTGTCAGCCCAAGCCTTCTGAGATCAGTCCCCAGATCTCATTCAGACTCCTCCTGCAATCCACTGCAAATGATCAGCACAAGGGCCTCCCTATCATGGTAAGGTTTCATCATATTAACATGGTACAATTTGTGCCCCTGCCTCCTGCCTAGAAGTTATACCATGTAGTTAACATCACTGACCTTCTTTACCACTTTGTACGGTTCCTTCCAAGCTGCTTGCAGCTTGTTATGAATGACAGGAATGAGAACCATTACCTGCTGCCTCACAGCATACTCTCTAGCTTGAACATTCCTGTCATACCAGACCTTTTTCTGTTGTTGGGCTTCTGACAAGCCCATGCATTCCCTGACTCTTGTCCTGAGGTTTAGGACATATGCCACAACAGACTCCTTGTGAGACTCACACTCACTTCCCCACTCATCTGAAATTAAATCTAGAGGTCCCCTCACCCTATGCCTATACAGCAACTCAAAGGGTGAAAAGCCTGTGGATTCCTGGGGAACCTTTCTGTAAGCAAACAACAGATGGGGGAAATATTTGTCCCACTCCCTCTTATACTGATATGCAAATGCCCATAACATGGACTTGATTGTAGAGTTTAACCTCTCAACAAGACCATTAGTCTGGGGATGGTATGGGGTGGTCTTCATGTGCTTCACCCCACAGGACTTCCACAGACAAGTTAGCAGGTCTGTAATGAAATTGGCACCTCTGTCAGTCAGTGTTTCTTTTGGGAAACCTAACCTGCTGAAAATCTCTAACAAAGCATTTGCCACCTTCTCTGCCTCAATGGAGGACAAAGCCACCGCCTCAGTGTATCGTGTAGCATAATCTACTAGCACTAGGATATACTTTATCCCTGTGGAACTTAGGGTACTCAGAGGACCCACAATATCAATTGCTACCCTCTGAAATGGTTCCTCAATCACAGGCAAAGGCATCAGAGGAGCACTCAGCTTGTCTCCTGCCTTGCCCACATTGTGGCACAGCTCACAGGTCCTGCAGTATCCTGTTTCATCTCTGGAAATTCCAGGCCAGTAGAAGTTCTGGGTGATACACCTCTTTCTATGTTTTATGCCCATATGATCTGCAAAGGGAATATCATGGGCTATGGTTAGAAGTGCCAGATGGTAGGCTCTAGGCACTACCAACTGCTGTAGTCTCTCACCTTCTAGCCCTCCCACAGGGGTCCACTCTCTGCATAGTAACCCTTTGTCCCAGTTTACAGATTCCCCTTTCCTTGAGAATCAAGTGCCTCTCTAGCTACCTGCCTCAGGCCTTGCAATATAGGGTCTGAGAGCTGAGCCTGTCTCAACTCTCTCCTTGTAACCCTTCCCTGCTCCCCCTTCCACAGGAAGTCTGGCATCCTCTGACATTAGTGCTTCACTGTCAGCCTGGGTACTATTAGTCATCTCCACGTTTGCAGTTACTCTGTCCAGGGCATCCTCAGTAGCCACAATCAGATGTGGCTCACCTTCCATCTCACTGCTACAGAGAAGCTTCCTCCCTGAAGTAACCACCTCACCAGTCCTGGCTGTAAGTATGCAGTCTGTCTGGGACTCCCCCAGGCTACCAGACCCACATGCTTGTCTCCTAGTCTGACTGCATGTAACTGCATAAGCACATGGTACTGACTCATCCAAATCCTTCCCTATCAGGACATCTGCAGGATGGTAGTTCAGTACCCCTGTTGTCTCAAGACAACCTACTATTGGCATTTTGTCTTTCCCACTTACTGGCTCCCTCACCTTTTGTTCCCCACCTTGCCTCTGTGTACATCTGTATACCACATGGCCCCACTGGTTGCATTCAAAACATTTAACTCTAGGTCCTGGATGTATCCCTGGACTAGTGGCTTCCCCTGCTACTGGCAGATTCTGTTGGGGCAGTCTGTGCTGCCCACCATGGGTTCCTTTAAACCCATAAGCAGTACTGGGGGGTCCCTTTCCTGTGCAGGGCTGCCCTGCTTCCTAGGTATAGGTCTCCCTTCTTCCCCAACTCCTTTGTAGTAGCACATTGTCTATCAGCTAATCAGATCCTCATGTCATCAGGCAAAGTGCTAAGGGCTTGTTCCCTCACCAAAAGGTCGGCCAGCCTTTCAAATGTGGTGACCTGACATCCTCTCACCCACCTATGGAAATAAGTGCTCAGTTCAGCAACATATTCACACACACTTTCATCTGCCTTGTGTCTATGCTCATGAAACTTTTTCCTATACATTTCAGATGTTGGCTTAAACAATTCTAACAAATGCTTTTTAACAGTAGTATAATCAAAACATGCAACGTCAGACATTTTTGACAATACAGTTACAGCTTTACCATGGAGTAAGGGGGTCAGGAACTGTACCCAGAGCCTTTGGTCAACGCTATACTTTTTGCATACCCTCTCAAACATATGAATGAAACTATCAAACTTATCCCCCTCTTTGAACTGTGGAAAAAATGTACTGACCTGTTGTGCTTCTGGGGTCCAGTTATTCCCTTCCCCATTACCTGCATGAATCTGGCAAAGAGTCACCATCTCCTTTCCATGCTGCATCTGCCTCTCCTTTTCCTCAGCTTCCAGGTGTAGCAGTTTATCATTCTCCTCAGCCTGCAAACATAACAGTCTCTCAGTTGCTTCTATTTCCACATGTATGGCCTTCGACTCAAGTCTCTTTTGCTCCAGATGGATTTTTAAGTCATCTGCAGAAAGGTTGAACTGTCCATTCTCCGTGGGTATTATATCTCCACTGCCAGTCTAATTGTCCTCCTGGTTGCTGTTTTCTGATGCAGCTGTAACCAAGATTGCAATCAGGTCTGCCTTAGTTAGGTTTCCATGCCCCAGTCCCCTAGCCTCCATACCCCTCTACTAACATGCTGCCTGCTCACCCTGACTAACTAAGCTAACAAAAGAAATAAAACAATTGTGATCTGAACTCTGAGTATTCACTGCGTGGCTGTTTTAGAATACAAAACACCTTCAAAGCTCACTGTACACAAGCTACAGGAATTTTCTCTACCCACAGCACTACAAGCCAATTAGTATTTGCCAACCAATTAATATGTGGTGTGGATATCCCACCACTGCCAAACAATTAATATGTGATGCCCGTGCCCTGGCCCAGCAATCAAGGAGCCTCAATCCTCACTACTAACACCAGTGAGGAGTGTCTCATATAGGAGGAAGGATAATAAATACACACAGTATCATGCAATTTCCCTTAAGAGCACTCAGGGATCACAGTCAGTCCAGGGATGGTCGCTCCCTTGTACTCTAGGTCCCCAATAAGACTCCCCACTGGCACAGCTATAGGGTCCAGATCTCAGCCAGCTGGGCAAGCTAAAATCTCCTGTACCCTCTCTGACCAACCAGTGCTTTGTGTCCCTGCCCAAGTAGCTGACACACACACTTTGAGATAAGAGTTAATACAACCATACAGACAATTCTGGGGAAGGCTGGCACAGGTTCTCCAGCTGTGCCCCTTTTACCCAGACTATATGGTAGAAATCACTGCTACCACCCAGCTAATATTTATCAGCTACTCAAAGGCCCTTAAAAGGGTGTCCAATTATTACTGTGCAATATTATTATCCAATTGGTAGTATAACTAAACAGTCAAGGCTTATTAGAGTGACTTGGTACAGGATCCCTATATACATGCAATGTTCTCTTAGAGCTTAAGTTATCTCTACACAAAACAGCCACAGTTGAAAGGTTTTAAATATTTAATAATAAATAATAAAAAAACACAAGACAATACTTCTTACTACACAGTGCTAGTCAAGAGTTCAGAGATCACAGAGAAATACTTAAAATAATTCAGTAGTACAGTTCTGACATCACAGAAAAACAGTGTAATCTTTCTAGTTTCTAGGTATTTCTAAGAGAAAACACAAATCTAAGATACACTTACATATAGAACACTGGCAGAGTGCTGATGAGTTGGATGGTCAAAGCAAAAATGCTTAAAGCTCTCTGATTCTCTCTGTTTTTAAAATCACATTCCTGGTTCCCATTCCATCATTCTTTACACTTCCCTGGGTTCCCAGGCTAACAGAAGCTACATTTACATTCTTAATATCTCCTTTTGTTATCTTCCAGCTGGTCAGGAAGCAGAGCAATAAAAATACATTTGCATGTTTAAATCTAGCAATTTAACTCTTGGTTAAAACAATAGAGAGAATGTCTTCAACTAGACAGGCTGGAGCTAACTTTAGATCAAGGGTCACAACATGCTTTACTTGGGTCAACAGAGTGCACTGTTGTTCCATTTTTGTAACACAATTTTTTTCCATTTAAGACAAAAAGCCTGTGGCTTACATTAATATTTACAGATGACAGAATTATCTATAAAATTCTATCTGGCTAGGCTGGCAGCCTTCACAAAAAGGTTTTCTCCTCAGATTTCAGTTTCAGACCCAGAGAAAAGCTTGATTTCTGATTTTCTCTGTGCAGGTTTCTCTTTCTATGAAATTAATGCTAGCATGCACCAGTGTTTTGTGACAGAGAACATTGAGGTTTCACAGTCCATCAGAAATTGCATTGAGTTGTTACAGAAGGATTTTCCAGATCCTATGCCCATTCCTCCCATTCTTCCTGGTTTACAGGATGTGTGTGTGTGTGTGTGTTTGTGTTACTGCTTGAAAATTTCTTAATACTCAGCCCCTAGAAAGGCAGATACAAAGTATATATAATGTATCGAGTGCTTCAGTCTTTTAAATTTTTATACACCATTCTGAAGCCAAACCTACCAGCTGTAGCATTATTAAATCTCACTGGTGCTAAACAGTTGGTTGATTACAATCTTATTCTTTCTTATAACAGTGAGAAAATGATTGCTAGGTATGGGAAAAGGGGATGCTTTTCCACCCTTCCTATTAGAAATTTGAATTGTCAGGCTCATATGTCAAAGCTTGTTTTTAGAAATGGTGAAATTATGAAGAATGTTTTGTCTGCAGTTTCTTCTTGTGAGCAAAAATCTGCTTTAACTAACTTAGTGTCTTCTATTGCGTAAGTCACTGCTCGTTGTTTACAGTGTGTGTATTACTCTGTTGATACTTCGGTACTTACATATTATCGCAACCAGAATTTTGCGGCAATACCGGTTGCTTGTCGATCAGGAAATATGGTTGTGAAAGTGGTTGAAATGGAAAACTGTGTGTTTTCTTTACCAAAACAGATTGCTTTCCAGATTGCTATCAAAACAAAGTACAAGATATATTGTTGTTGTTTCTTCATGCTCTTTACTGGCAGCATGTCGCTTCTTGCAAGGCTGCCCAGTGAGCATTCCATTTTTGTGTCAGTCAATGCTGTGAAGTAATGGTCATGCATTGATTTGGTTGTCACAGATGTGTCACTTTGTACTGTGAATCTTACAAGACAGTATATTGCAATTGCTGAAAATTCCCAAACCACATACAAAAGCAAAAGCAGGAAATAAGCAATGAACATCATTACGACAGTAAGGAAATCAAAAATGACTTCAGTAGTATTTTTGGCCCAACACGCCACCATCGCAAAACCAAATGAACTCAGTGCTGTCAACGTCTTCCTTGGAAAAGGAACCCTCAACCTTCTGTCAACATAACCCACCCTCACTTTTCAAAAGCATTACTTATGGCAATTTCACACTGCAATGTTTGTTTTCAAGTATATCTACACATTTTTAAAAAAAGTATTTTTCCAAACGTTATTTCCTGTGTCTGTGTTTTCCTTCTGTGAAGGATTCCTTCCTCAAGCTCCAAACACTGCATTCATCAGCAAGGCAGCATGCACGACAGTTAAAGTGTGCGTCTGTAAAATATGCAAAACACAAAGAGTATTTCTAGCATTTTTTTCTGCTTCTGCAGGTAATCCATAGTTTTTCAAAAGCAAAACAGACTTTGAGTCGCACCTTACAGTGTTTCATGCAGTCGTTCCTATTCAAGTATGGGAATTTCGCAACAGCGAAAATCTGGTTGCTATAATACGTAAGTACCAATACTTCTTCCAAGGTTATGGCCAGTAGTAGTGTTTTTCTGGAGGATTGCATAAGATTTTACATTCTCCATTGAAGAGAGATTAAGTGTTGCACTCATCTGCAGCAGTGGTGATTAAAACATGTAATGAAAGGAGCAAGCTTATTCAGGGAATCTGCAAGATTTTTCAATCCTCATTTTCCAAAATTTCCAAGGGATTTCTCCTCATCCAATTTTGGCAAATAATTGACTAAACATTGTAAAGATAGGTGAAGGCTGCTAGCCTAGTCAGACAGAATGTTGTAGATGACTTTGGCATTTGTAAATATTAATGTAAGCCACAGACTTGTTCTTTTAAATGTGAAAAGACTGCATTGGATATAGAACTGCAAAAATGTAACAACAGTGCACTCTGCTGTAACAAAGCTGATAAGTCCATTCTTTGATGTCAAAATTCGAAGCCGAAATGTTTAGAGGGAAGCATCTTGCCTATTGTTTAGAGGCCAGAGTTAATGGCTAGAATTTGCATGTATAATTTATTTTACTGCCCTGGCTTCCTGACCAGCTGCAAGATCAATAGGGCTATTAACCTCTGAGTTCTGCTAGCCTGGGAACCAGAAAGAAATGATATAATCTGAAATGAATCAGTGGTACTGTGTATCAATTTAAGGAGAGAAAGAATGAGGGTATTTGAGCATTTGTCTTGAGAACATCCAATATCACCACTCTGCCTGTATCTATATGTAAGTAGGATCTTAGACCTTAGTGTTTCTCTTATAAATAGCTAGCAATTAGGAAGATTAGACTAAGTGTTTTTCTGTGATGTCAGAACTTTTCTACTGTATTATTTTAAACATTTTTCTGTGATATCTGAACTCTTGACTAGCACTGTGTAATAATAAATATTGTCTTGTGATTTTATTATTTATTATTAAATATTTTAAACCTTTCAACTGTAGCTGTTTTGTGTAGCGATAACTTAAGCACTAAGAGTACGTTGCATGTATATAGAGATACTGTACCAAGTCATTCCAAATAAGCTTTGCTGTTCAGTCACACCATTTGGATAATAATATTGCACAGTAATAACTGGACACCCTTTAATAAGGGCCTTTGAGTAGCTGATAAATATTAGCTGGGTGGTGGCAGTGATTTCTACCGTATAGTCTGGGTAAAAGGGGCACAGCTGGAGAACCTGTGCCAGCCTTCCTCAGTAGTGTCTGTGTGGTTGTATATAACTCTTATCTCAAAGTGAGTGTGTGTCAGCTACTTGAGCAGGGACAGAGAGGGTGCTGGAGGTTTTAGCATGCCCACTAGGCGGAGATCTGCTATAGCTGTGCCAGTGGGGAGTCTTATTGGGGACCTGGAGAGAAAGGGAGAAACCAGCCCCATATGGACTGTGATCTCTGTGTGCTCTTAAGGGAAATTGTACTTTACTGTGTGTGTATTTATTATCCTTTTCCTATATGGACGCCCCTCACTGGTGTTAGTGGTGAGGATTGAGGCTTCTTGATTGCTGGGCCAGTGCACGGATGACACATATTAATTGTTTGGCAGTGGTGGGATATCCACACCACATAATAATTGGTTGGCAAATACTAACTGGCTTGTAGCAGTGTGGGTAGAGTGAATTCCTGTAGCTAGTGTACAGTGATCACTGAAGTTGTTTTTGTACTATAAATCAGCCATGCAGTGAATACTCAGAGTTCAGATCACAATTATTTCTTTTGTTAGCATAGCTAGTCAGGGAGAGTAGGCAACATGCCAACAGAGGAGTATGGAAAGCTGACAAGGAGCCAGCTGGATGAAATGTGCCAGGCTAGGGGACTGGTACATGGAAACCTGACTAAGGCAGACATGATTGCAGCTTTGGTCACAGCTGCATCAGAAAACAGCAACCAGGATGACGATCAGACTGGCAGTGGAGACGTACCACACTCAGATAATGGACAGCTCAACCTTTCTGCAGAGGAATTAAAACTCCATCTGGAGCTAAAGAGACTTGTGTTGGTGGCCAGGCATTGGAAATAGAAGCAGCTGAGAGACTGAGGTGTCTAGAGAGTGAGGACAATAAGAAACTGTGATGGTTGCAGGCTGAGGAGAATGAGAAACGTCTACACCTGGAATCTGAGGAAAAGGAGAGCCAGAGGCAGCATGAGAAGGAGATACTGACTCTTTGCCAGATTCATGGAGGTAATGGGGAAGGGTGTAACTGGACCCCAGACGCACAAAAGTTCAGTAAATTTCTTCCACAGTTTAAAGAGAGGGATATATTTTTTAGTTTTATTAATATGTTTGAGAGGGTATGTAAACAGTATGATGTTGACCAAAGGATCTGGGTACGGTTCCTGACCCACTTACACCATGGTAAAGCTGTAACTGTGTTGTCTGACATTGACTATTTTAATTACACTGTTGTTAAGAATTGCTTGTTAGAATGTTTTAAGCTAACATCTGAAACTTATAGGAAAAAGTTACATGAACATAGACGCAAGGCAGATGAATGTTTGTGTGAATATGTTGCTGAACTGAGCACTTATTTTCATAGGTGGGTAACTGGATATCAGGTCACCAGTTGTGAAGGGCTGGCAGACCTTTGGTGAGGGAACAAGACCTTAGCACTTTGCCTTCTGACATGAGGATCGCGTTAGCTGACAGACAATGTGCTACTTCAGATGAGTTGGGGAAGAATGGAGACCTATACCTAGCAAGCAGGGCATCCCTGCACAGGAAAGGGGCTCCCAGTACTGCTCATGGGTTTAAAGGAACCCATGGTGGGCAGCACAGAGTGTGCCAACATAATCTGCCAGTAGCAGAGGAAGTCACTAGTCCAGGTACACGTCCAGGACCTAGGGTTAAATGTTTTGAATGCAACCAGTGGGGCCATGTGGCATACAGATGTCCATGGAGGCAAGGTAGGGAACAAAAGGTGAGAAAGCCAGTATGTGGGAAAGACAAAATGCCAATAGTAGGTTGTCTTGAGACAACAAAGGTAATGAACTACCATCTTACAGATGTCCTGATAGGGAAGGATTTGGATGAGGCAGTACCATGTGCTTATGCAGTTACACACAGTCAGATTAGGAGACAAACATGTGGGTCTGTTAGCCTGGGGAGACCCAGACAGACTGCATACGTGCAGCCAGGACTGGTGAGGTGGTTACTTCAAGGAAGGAGCTACTCTGTAGCAATGAAACTGAAGGTGAACCACAACTGCTTCTGGGTACTGATGTTCTTTGGACAGAGGGATTGTAAATGTAGAGGTGAGTAGTAGTATCCAGGCTGACAGTGACGCACTACTGTCAGAGGATGCCAGACTTCCTGTGGAAAGGGAGCTGGAAAGGGTTACAAGAGAGCACCTGATTCTTAAGGGAAGGGGGATTCTGTATACTGGGACAAAGGGTTACAGTATAGAGTGTGGACCCCTGAGGAAGGGCTAAAAGGTGAGAGGGTACAGTAGTTGGTAGTGCCTAGAGCCTACCACCTGGAGCTTCTAGCCATAGCCCATGATAGTCCCTTTGCAGGTCATATGGACATAAAACGTACAAAGAGATGTATTATGCAGAACTTCTACTGGTCTGGAATTTTCAGAGATGTAACAGGGTACTGCAGTACCTGTGAGCAGTGCCTAAAGGTAGACAAGGCAAGAGACAAGGTGAGAGCTCCTTTGATGCCTTTGCCTGTGATTGAGGAGCCATTTCAGAGGATAGCTATGGATATTGTGGGGCTTCTGAGTACCCCAAGTTCCACAGGGAAAAGGTATATCCTAGTGGTAGTGGATTAGGGTCTACTTTATTTACGCGAAAGCTTAACACAGCGAATGCATATGCATCAAACCATATGCATCGAAAGTGCGAACCATCGAAAACTGTAAATGGAAATTTCCGTAGGTGGAGATTTCCATTTACTTCAATGTATTGCAATCTTGGAGTTGGTATATTTAAGTAGCGGGGGGTGTAGGGTGGCTTGCTCCCCTGCCTACAGCTGTTACATGTCATGTGTGTTGTGTAGTTATGTTTTTATTGTGTTTTGATGGTTTCTCGGTTTGATGCATATGCATTCGCTGTTTTAAGCTTTCGCGTAAATAAAGTAGACCCGTGGATTATGTTACACGATACCATGAGGCAGAGCTCTGTCCTCCATTGAGGCAGAAAAGGTGGCAAATGCTTTGTTAGAGATTTTTAGCAGGGTAGGTTTCCCAAAAGGAATACTGACTAACAGAGGTGCCAATTTCATGTCAGACCTGCTGGCTTGTCTGTGGAAGAATTGTGAGGTGAAGCACATGAAGACCACCTCCTACTATCCCTAGACTAATGGTCTTGTTGAGAGGTTAAACTCTACAATCAAGTCCATGCTATGGGCATTTGCAGACCAGATTAAGATAGAGTGGGACAAATATTTACCCTATCTGTTGTTTGCTTACAGAAAGGTTCCTGGGGAATCCACAGGTTTTTCACCCTTTGAGTTGCTGTATAGGGTGAGTGGACCTCTAGATTTTATTTGTGATGAGTGGGAAAGTGAATGTAAATATCACAAGGAGTCTGTTGTGGCATATTTCCTAAACCTCAGGACAAGGCTCAGGGAACTCATGGGCTTGGCCCAGGAGAACCTGGCAGAAGCCCAACAACAGAAAGAAAAGTGTTGTATGACAGGAATGCTTGAGCTAGAGAGCATGCTGTGGGGCAGCAGGTAATGGTTCTCATTCCTGTCAGACACAACAACCTGCCAGCAGCTTGGGAGGGACCCTACAAGGTGGTAAGAAAGGTAATTGATATTACCTACATGGTGGAACTGCTATGCTGGAGGCAGGGGCACAAATTGTACAGCACCAGGTGGATACAGGACTCCAAAGGCCTATTAGGCTGGCCCCTTATAGGGTGGCTGGGAGAGTCAAACAGACTTTGAGGGAGGAGATACAGAAAATGTTGGAACTAGGGGTTATTCAAGAGTCCAACATTCTCTGGGCCTCCCCAGTGGTGCTGGTGCCACAGAAGGATGGCAGCACAAGGTTCTGTGTGGACTACAGGAAATGAAATAGTCACACAGAGTCAGATGCTTACCCCATGCCTAGGACAGATGAGGCTCTAGAGTAGCTGGGTGGGATTAAGTATCTTACAACCACTGATCTCACCGTGGGTTTCTGGCAGATGCCCTTGACTCCCAGTGCTAGACAGAAGTCAGACTTTGTGACTAATTTTCCCTTGTATGAGTTCACATAGATGCCCTTTGGGATGAAAAATGTTCCAGCAACTTTCCAGAGGCTGGTATATCATATCCTAGCAGGAGCAAGAGGGTTTGTCCTTTCTTACCTAGATGATATTGCCATCTACAGCCATTCCTGGCAAGAGCACTTTAACATGTCTGGGAGGTGATGGGCGGACTACAGAGGGCAGGGTTGACCATTAAATCAAACAAATGTTAGGTGGGTATGGCAGAGGCCTTCTACCTGGGACATAGAGTGGGGAGTGGTAAGATCTGGGAAGAACCTGCCAAAGTGGAAGCCATTCAGGCATGGCTTGCACCTGTTACCAAAAAGCAGGTGAGGGCAGTTTGAGGGACAGCAGGGTACTAAAGAAAGTTCATCCCCAGTTATAGTACCATAGCTGCTCCCCTCACAGACCTGACAAGGAAGAACAGGCCAGATAGGGTAGTGTGCATCACAGCATGTGAGCAGGCATTCCAGAAGCTTAAAGAAGCTTTGAGAGGACCCTGTGTTATCCAGTCCAGATTACAGCAAAGAATTTGCTTTGCAGGTGAATGCTTCAAACCATGGGTTGGGGGCTGTACTTAGCCAGATTTCATCAGAGGGAGAAGAGCACCCAGTGGTTTATCTCAGTCGTAGGCTCCAAACCAAGGAATAATACTATGCAGCTGTAGAAAAGGAATGTCGAGCCATAGTGTGCACACTGCAGAAATGTCAGCCTTATCTGTATGGAAGAAAATACACTGTAGTAACAGATCACAACCCCCTAACATTGTTACACACAGTCAGCCAGAAAAATGCCAAGTTGCTAATATGGAGCCTAGGGCTGCAAGCATATGATATGTCAGTGCAGCACTGCAGTAGGATTAACAGTGCAAATGCAGATAGGCTCTCAAGACAGGGAATGGGGTAAGGTACACTGAGATAGACCTAACCCTCTCAAGCAACATTTTTCAAGGGTCACTTGAAAAACTAGCTTGAGTTCTCCGGAGGGGGGGGGATGTGTGAAAATAGCTGAAGGCAGCCAGCCTAGCCAGATAGAATTTTGTAGATAATTCTGTCATTTGTAGATATTAATGTAAGCCACAGGCTTGTTCTCTTAAACGTGAAAAGACTGCATTGGATATTGAACTGCAAAAATGTAACAACAGTCCACTCTGCTGTAACAAAGCTGATAAGTCAATTCTATGATGTCAAAATTCAGAGCTGAGATGTCTAGAGGGAGGCATCCTGCCTATTGTTTTGAGGCCAGAGTTAATGGCTAGAATTTGCATGTATAATTTCTTTTATTGCCCTGGCTTCCTGACCAGCTGCAAGATCAACAGGGCTATTAATCTCTGAGTTCTGTTAGCCTGGGAATCAGAAAGAAATTATGTAATCTGAAATGAACCAGTGGTACTGTGTTATCAATTTAAGGAGAGAAAGAATGAGGGCATTTGAGCATTTGTCTTGAGAACATCCAACATCACCACTCTGCCTGTATCTATATGTAAGTAGGATCTTAGACTTTAGTGTTTCTCTTAGAAATAGATAAGAATTAGGAAGATTAGACTAAGTGTTTTTCTGTGATGTCAGAACTTTTGTACTGTACTATTTTAAACATTTCTCTCTGATCTCTGATCTCTTGACTAGCACTGTGTAGTAAGAAATATTGTCTTGTGTTTTTATTATTTATTATTAAATATTTTTAAGCCATTCAACTGTGGCTGTTTTGTGTAGAGATAATTTAAGCTCCAAGAGGACATTGCATGTATATAGTGATACTGTACCAAGTCACTCCAAATAAGCTTTGCTGTTTAGTCTCACTTACCATTTGGATAATAATAGTGCACAGTAATAATTGGACACCCTTTGTCAAAGGCCTTTTTAGTAGCTGATATTAGTGAGTGGTGGTAGCTGGTACTACCTTTTAGACTGGGAAGAAAGGGGGGGCACAGCTGGAGAATCTGTGCCAGCCTTCCCCAGGAGTGTCTATGTGTATATAACTCATATCTCAAAGTGTGTGAGAGTCGGCTACTTTGGCAGGGACATGAATCATTGGTTGGACAGAGAGGGTGCTGGATGTTTTAGCTTGCTTACTAGGCTGAGATCTGGACATTATAGCTATGCCAGTGGGGAGTCTTATTGGGGACGTGGAGAGAAAGGGTGAAACCCACCCCAGACTGACTGTGATCTCTGTGTGCTCTTAAGGAAAATTGTACTTTACTGTGTGTGTGTATTTATTATCCTTTCCCTATATGGGTGCCCCTCACTGGTGTTAGTGGTGAGGATTGAGGCTCCTTGATTGCTGGGCCAGTGCATGGACATCACAGACATATTCACCAAAATATAGATCATTTTACATAAAGGAGAAATGTCAAGGTTGTTCCAAAAAGAATTCTCAAACCTCCCAAAGCAAAGGGCAGTCCAACAAGTCTGAATGGCTGTTCAAGAGACCATCTCGGACTCTTTTTTTTTTCTTTTCTAGAAAGTCTGAATCTCCATTTTTTTCTTTGGCAGAAGATAGTTTTAGGCAAATAGGTTCTGAAAATCATTAAATGAGGTTACAATGGTGGTGGGAGGAAATTTCACCTTTCCAGGGAGTCATTTTTCACTCTCCGGTTCAGACTCTTTTGTTCCCACTGGTTCTTCACCACATGCTGTTCCAAGGATTGATAGAACCAGTTCATACTTTTTAGGTGGGGAAGGGTTTTTATTCAAGGATGTTCCATTTGTCAAAGATAGAAAATATTTTGGCACCAGTTCTGGATCGTTCTTTCCAAAACCTGTTTGTGATAGTGACCAATTTCAAAATTATGTCACTTCATAATCTGTTAACTCATTTTCCTCTTTCAAGCTTCCTGGCAACATTAGACTCAAAATATGCTTATTATCACATTCCTATTTATCCAGACTTCATACATTTCTTAAGGTTTTGTGTGCCTGGATCATATTCTCAGTTCTCTGCCTTTCCCTTTTACTATCCATAGCACCAAGAATATTCACAAAGTCTCTAGCTCCAGTTAATGCTCAATTGCATGCTGCAGGGAATCCACATTTTTCCATATTTGGATGACTTACTTATCTTTGCAAAGTCTTTTTTCAAGTGTTAGGAATCTCTATTTCTTGGGAGAGTGAGATATCTTACACAAGCTGGAATTCCAAGCGAACATTCAAAAGTCTTTCTTGATTTCATCACATAGGATTGTATTCCTGGGATGTCAACTACATCTCTGTTCAAGGAACTTTTCTTCCACAGGAAAAATTATTTTTATCTAGATCTATTTCTTCAGTCTTCCACTCAGACTTTAGTCATTGTGAGGGAATACCTCAGGATTTTGGGCCTCGTGACATCTATGATTATCATGATACCCCTGGCAAGACTCCAGATGAGAAAGATACTGTGGTATCTGAAATCACTTTGGTCCCAGCACAAAATGGAGTTTGTCAGAATATAAATATTTTGGAGGAGAGAACAGATACCCTTAAATCAAGGGCTCCTCTTCTCCCTCCCTGCTTCAATGCATTCTGTCACCATAGAAGCTCCTTACTTTGCCTTGAGAGCAGTTTCAGGAAGCATAAAAGTGCAGGGGTATGGGACACCAAGGAAAGATGCAAGAACATAAATATCAAGGAGATGTTTGTCCTAATCAAGACACTCAACACTCTAAACAATCGTTGATCCCCTGGACCTCTTCAAGTGTTTACAGGCAATATCACAGTCATATGGTACATCAACAAACCAAGTTGTACCCACCCTTTGCAGACTAGACATGCTAGGTTGGGATATAGCGTCATAATGCAATCTCATTCTACAGCAATTATACATTCAGTCAGTGCATAATTATTTTCCAGACAAGCTGAGTTGGAACAAGACAGATGCTCACAAATGGAAAGTATACTACACTTCCAAGATTTGTCAAATAGACCTCTGCCTCCTCTTTGAACAATAAAATGGCAGAATGCTCTGCCAGGAGTTCATGCAAAAAGGCCAGGAAGACAGGTCAGGAATGTTCCTGTATGCCTTTTCACCCTTTCCACTAATATCCCGGGTACTTCTAAAGATTCAGAAAAATCCTCCAACATCTTTGTGGTGACTTCATTCGGGCCCAGACAATTATAATTCTCCCTTCTTTTGGAACTGGCCAGGGGCAGTTATCACAAACTTGATTACAGACTAGATCTACTCACACAAGAACAACATCAATCATCTTCAGTTGACTTCCTGGATAATAGGGTCTTAATTCCTTTTAGCCACCTGTTTACCGAGGACATGCAGCAGGTACTAATGGAGGCAAGAAAGCCTGCTTCTAGAAAATTATATATTAGCAAATGGAAAAGGTTTAGTAATTGGTGGAACCAAAATCAACAGCACCTATCCACAACTAGTTGTTCTCTGGTTCTATAATATTCATGAGAGTTACTATCCTATGGCCTTTCTTATTCATCTCTCAAGCTTTATCAGCCATTTCATAGGTTCATAGGTTCATAGGTTCATACTAGGCTATCTGCCCTAGGGCATTTATAAGCCTAGCCAGAGTGTGTTTGGCTTTCGCCACCCATTTTAAATTAATTTTGCTATGCCTTTTTTTGAGGTTAGTATATTGTGCCTCTGTCTAACAGTGACACAGAAGTGATAACTGGGGTAAATCTACGATCTCCCATCCACTCATCAAGATTCCTCTTGAAGAGACTCAATGTGGGACTCTGCCTAACCTGGACTGGGATTTTATTCCAGAGTGAAGGGAGCCTCTGGGTTATAAATCTGTCCCTCCAGCATGTCCTATTTATTTTAGTGCTGAGGTTCAAGTCTCTCGGCCAGTGGCTCGATGGGATTTGGATTTTCTGAGGTGCAGCATGTCCATTAATTCCGGGTTGGACATGGCTTTATACGTCAGGTACAGATCGCCTCTGAGCAGGCGGTATGCCACTGAGTAGAGCTGGAGCTTCTTTAACTGGGAAGCATATGGCATCTGTTTGAGCCCTTTGATCCTCTTGGTGAGATACTTTTGGGGTCTTTCCAGTTGCTGCAGGTGTCTGGTAAGGTACATCCCAAAAGGGGCATTGTACTCAATTATGGGCCTGATGAGGGATGAGCAAAGAGGCACGATGACCTCCCCTGATCTAGATGCGAATCCCTTCATGATTAGGTGGGCTATATAAAATGTTTTTCTAACCACTTTGGCCACGTGGTTGTCAAATGAGAGATTTCTATCAACTTGGGTCCCCAGGTCCCTAATGACTTCTTCTGTACTTAATGGATTACCACCTATGTGGTAATTTGTGGGCACTGTTTTTGCCAAAGGGTTGACTATACACTTTTGGCGTTTAGCTTGAGGCCATGGCTCTGGCACCAGTTGTCTGTTTCTATGAGGCCCTTTTGGAGTATGCTTGTGTTGGCTGGAGAGTTGATTATGGCGCCCAGTTTGCAGTCATCTGCGAACTTGGTCAGCCACAGTCCTTCCGTGTTGGCCTGTACCGAGAAATATATACCAAACAAGAGAGGTCCCAGGACTGAGCCTTGTGGGACGCCACTTATAACTGGTTTGGAGTCTGACATGGCTCCAGCAATTCTAACCATGTGGGTTCTGTCCTTGAGCCAGTTTGCAACCCATCTAGTGACATAGGGGTTTATATTTAAGCTGGTGAGCTTATCTATAATGCCAGAGTGGGGTATTGTATCGAAGGCTTTTGCGAGGTCCAGGTAGGCTGTGTGGACCACCTTCCCCTCGTCAATGGCCTTGGTGACTGCTTCAAAGAAATTGACCAGGTTTAAGAGGCAGGATCTGCCCTTAACAAAGCCAAACTGGGTAAGATCCAGTGTCTGTAGGTCCCCAATATCTTTATTTATGAGGTCCATGATGATCCTTTCCATAGCTTTGCAGACCAAGCTAGTCAGGCTTATGGGGCGATAGTTTCCAGGATCCGGTGAGGCACCAGCTTTGTGGAGAGGGACCACTGTTGCTGTACGCCACTCTTTGGGTGCATATCCTGTAGTAAGGCTAAGATTGAACAGTAGGTTTATGTTTGGGTTTAGCTCTTCTTGGAGTTCATGTAGGACGCAGCCCGGGACACCATCTGGTCCCATTGATGCTGTGTTTTTTGCTTTGGAGAGGGCGGCTCTTACCTGAGCATCTGAGATGTCATGGGGGCAGCACTCTGTTGGGATATATTTTATCTCGAAAGCAGGAGTAGGTGCCACAAGTGTATCCTGGGTGAGCGAGCTTCCAAGTGAAGCAGCATAACCAAAAATTAGCTTCAAAAAACTGAAGTAATAAACCACGCTGGTGCGTTTGGTAGTAGGTAAAATCCAATAGTTTTAATGAAACCCAAACCGGAAAGGTAGGAACAAGACAAGTAATGTAAAACGCTCAAAAATGCGTTTTTCGTTCAGGACACTGCTTGAACTTCATCAGACTTACAACAATGTTACAAACAAGTTCTACTTAAATACTTTAGTTAATTAAGTTAATTAATAAGCACAGTCCTAAGTAAACACTCAACGAACCAGCCATTAATATAAAAGTTGGTTTGGCAAAATAAATTGGTGTGTAAAACATAAAGGGTAAAATGATGTGTACTTAAAAACACAGGACATAATATTCTTAACAATAATAAAGAAATAATCTTGGAATTAATTTGGAACAAATTAAAAAATAAAGAATAACTTATCAATCAAGTAATATAAAAATGCAGAACGTTAATAACAAAAACCTACTAACACTACACTCTCTACTAAAAGTGTATATAGATCAACCATATATAATATAAAAATAGAAAGTGTGTGTATGTATAAAAATGATAATAAAATAAAAATGTGTATGTAATATTTTAATGTAATATAATGAAATTGAACTGTTAAAATGAGCCAATTTTCAACATCTCTACCTATGTATGGTGGAGGCATTGGTTCCTGCAAGTAACCCCTCCCCTACTTCAGTATATATAGAAAATATGTGTTAATATGTAACAATAAGTTACTTACAAAACATATATCTGTGTAAATACAATATAATATAATATAATATAAATCACTAGAACGGTGACCGAATAAGTAAATCCAAAGCAGAACAGTCAGGCTGAAAAAATCAAACTAAAAAAGTACACCCTAAATAGAAAAATTATACCAAAGGAAAGCAACTCTACCTTAATAGACTGTTCAATTTAAGGATACACATAATTGAATAGTATTCGTTAAGGCCAGGCAGTTTATGTGCTGCCAAATGTAACTGCCAACACTGCCAACCGAAACGACCGGTAGCCCCGAGGAGACGATACAACACTCGGAGCAACAACCAGCAGTGGGACTAAATCTAACTGAAGTTGTGACCAATAAGGACGCCGACTTTAAAATTTACAACTACACTGAATGCCATGTTGATGGTGGCCTTGTTGAACTTTTTGCAAAGGGTTTAACTTTTGTGCCCTCACAGGCTTGCAACACTGTGAACCTGTTAATTGATTTCAAAATGTTCATCAGGAAACTAAACCTCAACATGATTTTTGGTAACTCTGACCCTAATTTTTTGGCTGACCCGCTACGTGTCCCGAGTAGCTTTAACCCACCCCTTAATAACTCACTATATTTATTCGAACAACTTTGTGAGTTAGAATTTAGAGAAATAACTTCTAGAACAAGCAGCAACCACCAGTTTAACATTTCTAAGGACGAACAGGAGTTACTGTTTTTGTTCAGGAAATTACCGGTGAGATTGATGAAACCGGACAAGGGGGGTGGGTTAGCAATAGTTTATAACGTGGATTATGCCAACATTATGTTGGCACTACTGGAAAAGGACACCTATGAGGAGGTCAGTAGGAATCAGTTTAATCAAGCATGTCACTACATTAGGTCACATATAAATGACCTCTTTATTGATGGATTAATTACAGGAGAACAAAATCAATACTTAACAATGCTTGCTCCTAGAATCCCAAAAGTTTTCGGCATTCCGAAGCTCCACAAAGATTTGAAAAATCCCCCCTTTCGCACACTTGTTGATGCCCGCCAATCTATTATATACCCTGCTGCTAAATTGATTGACCAAATCCTTAAAAAGTACGTTGAAAGGGAAGACCAAATCTTAAAAGATTCTTGGTCTTTCCTTGAATGTATACGAGAAACAACATTCGACTGTTCTTTTAACTTTTTAACAGTCGACGTATGTGACCTTTATTCTAGCATCCCTCAAAATGTAGGGATAGAGTGGGTTGTAGAATTTATAGGGTCAAAGGGGGCCTCCAGTGACCAATGTAATTTAGTCGAACAACTATTGGACATCATCTTAAAAAACAACTTTGTCTGTTTTGAAGACAAGTTGTTTTTACAAAAAATAGGAGTAGCCATGGGGTCACCAGTGGGCGCAAGTTTTGCAAACTTAGTTATGGCCCACTGGGAGACATCGTATGTACTTAATAGCATTTGGAAATCAAAAATTCATTTATACAAGAGATACCTGGACGACATCTTCATTCTGTTGAAAGGAGATGAGACAGATGCAAGGGATTTAGTGGAATTCTTGAATTCTACCACAGATTTCCTAAAGTTTACTATGAACTTTCGAACAAACGACATCTGTTTCTTGGACATCCTACTTAGTAAAAACCAGGACCAATACATTTCACAAATATATAGAAAAAGCACTTTTTCAAACACATATCTACATTTTTCAAGTTCTCATCCTTACCACCAAAAGAAATCAGTGGTCAAGGGCCAACTGGTAAGGTTAGCTAGGATGACCACACTCGAAGATGACTTCACCAAAGAATGTGAGAATTTATACCAGATGTTTCGGCATCGAGGCTATCCTAGTACATTTCTGGACAACATCTTTGGTGAGGTCATCTCTAAAAGAAAACACAGGGTGTATGAAGCAATACTGGGTATTCAGAGTAGGACTGACGAGCTTGAATCCAATGTTACTGTTATTCAAAGGTCTAATGTAGCTAATAATCTTGAGTCCCCAGTAGCTGGGTCACTAAGCAGACATGTAAACTATACAAATTCATTTGTTTTCACCTACTGCCCAGAGGCCAATGAGATTTCTAAGGTGGTGAGGAAATATTGGTTCTGTTTATCTTTAGAGAAGGACTTAACCAAAGTTTTGGGTCCTGGACCTACAATCACTTTTAAGAGGGGTAGTAACATGAAAGACCTTCTTGAAAGAAAGAATGTAAGATGTAAAACCATTGGGGGTACCCAAAAATGCGGGGCATGCAGGCAGTGCATACATATTAACACCTCTGACTCATTCACAGTAGGGTACAACACTTTCAGAGTCTGGAAACGTTATAATTGTAACAGTAAACGTGTGGTATATTTGGCACAGTGCAAACTTTGCCCCGCATTTTACATAGGAAAGACCGATAGGCGTCTGAGGGACAGGTTATACGAACATGGCTACGCGATTAATAACAGCAAGGATGAAAACGCCCTTGCAAAACACTGTAACCAGAATGTAGGTCATGTATTTGACTTTATGGCCATTGACCAAGTTACGACTGATAATACTAACTGTGCCAACGATAACTTTCTGAAACTACAGTTAGAAAAGAAGGAACTGTGTTGGCAGTTACGTTTGGCAGCACATAAACTGCCTGGCCTTAACGAATACTATTCAATTATGTGTATCCTTAAATTGAACAGTCTATTAAGGTAGAGTTGCTTTCCTTTGGTATAATTTTTCTATTTAGGGTGTACTTTTTTAGTTTGATTTTTTCAGCCTGACTGTTCTGCTTTGGATTTACTTATTCGGTCACCGTTCTAGTGATTTATATTATATTATATTATATTGTATTTACACAGATATATGTTTTGTAAGTAACTTATTGTTACATATTAATACATATTTTCTATATATACTGAAGTAGGGGAGGGGTTCCTTGCAGGAACCAATGCCTCCACCATACATAGGTAGAGATGTTGAAAATTGGCTCATTTTAACAGTTCAATTTCATTATATTACATTAAAATATTACATACACATTTTTATTTTATTATCATTTTTATACATACACACACTTTCTATTTTTATATTATATGGTTGATCTATATACACTTTTAGTAGAGAGTGTAGTGTTAGTAGGTTTTGTTATTAACGTTCTGCATTTTATATTACTTGATTGATAAGTTATTCTTTATTTTTTAATTTGTTCCAAATTAATTCCAAGATTATTTCTTTATTATTGTTAAGAATATTATGTCCTGTGTTTTTAAGTACACATCATTTTACCCTTTATGTTTTACACACCAATTTATTTTGCCAAACCAACTTTTATATTAATGGCTGGTTCGTTGAGTGTTTACTTAGGACTGTGCTTATTAATTAACTTAATTAACTAAAGTATTTAAGTAGAACTTGTTTGTAACATTGTTGTAAGTCTGATGAAGTTCAAGCAGTGTCCTGAATGAAAAACACATTTTTGAGTGTTTTACATTACTTGTCTTGTTCCTACCTTTCCGGTTTGGGTTTCATTAAAACTATTGGATTTTACCTACTACCAAACACACCAGCGTGGTTTATTACTTCAGTTTTTTGAAGCTAATTTTTGGTTCTGCTGCTTCACTTGGAAGCTCGCTCACCCAGGATACACTTGTGGCACCTACTCCTGCTTTCGAGAGTTGTTTTGTTGCAATTTTTGTTTTTTGGGATATATTTTATATATATATTTCATTATATCTATCCTTGTATCCTCTTCTTTCAATGCAGTCTCATGTCAAAATGTTCTTGAAAGGGTTTTTTTTTTTTATAAAAGGCCTCCAAGAAAAGTGGTGATCTCACCACAGAATCTTAATTTTGTGTTAGAGAAGTTAACACTAAAACCAGCTAACCTGTCTGTCTTGCTATTCTTGACATAGAAAACATTTTTAGTGATTGCTCTGGCCTCTGCAAGAAGGGTATATGAGTTGCAAGCTCTTATGTTGAATCAACCCTATCTCATTTGGTGCAGCGTTTCTTTGAGAAGTAATCATTTTTAATACCTAAAGTGGTATCCGAGTTTACTTTAAGCCAGACTATCCCTCTCACTGTATTATTTTATGAACCTAAAAAAAGAGCGAAAAGATACTCCATACCTTGCATGTCACAAAGAACTCAAGTACCGCATTGACAGAACTAAATCTTTCAGATCTTCAGATCAATTATACAATTCTTGTGAAGGTAAGAGGATAGGACAATCTGCTTCAAAACAGACTATTTCCAAATGGTTGTCTAAGGATATTACCTTTTCATATATTTAACCATGACAAAACTCTTCTAGGTAGGATTAAGGCACATTCTTTCAGGGCCTTGGCTTCATCTTTGGCTTTTGGAAAGGTTTGATAGGTTCATACTAGGCTATCTGCCCTAGGGCATTTATAAGCCTAGCCAGAGTGTGTTTGGCTTTCGCCACCCATTTTAAATTAATTTTGCTATGCCTTTTTTTGAGGTTAGCATACTGTGCCTCTGTCTAACAGTGACACAGAAGTGATAGCTGGGGTAAATCTACGATCTCCCATCCACTCATCAAGATTCCTCTTGAAGAGAGTCAATGTGGGACTCTGCCTAACCTGGACTGGGATTTTATTCCAGAGTGAAGGGAGCCTCTGGGTTATGAATCTGTCCCTCCAGCATGTCCTATTTATTTCAATGCTGAGGTTCAAGTCTCTAGCTGGCGTGAGCTCGATGGGATTTGGATTTTCTGAGGTGCAGCATGTCCATTAATTCCGGGTTGGACATGGCTTTACGTCAGGCACAGATCGCCTCTGAGCAGGCAGTATGCCACTGAGTAGAGCTGGAGTTTCTTTAACTGGGAAGCATATGGCATCTGTTTGAGCCCTTTGATCCTCTTGGTGAGGTACTTTTGGGGTCTTTTCCAGTTGCTGCAGGTGTCTGGTAAGGTACATCCCAAAGGGGCATTGTACTCAATTATGGGCCTGATGAGGGTGAGTAAAGAGGCGATGACCTCCCCTGATCTAGATGTGAATCCTTCATGATTAGGTGGGCTATATAAAATGTTTTTCTAACCACTTTGGCCACGTGGTTGTCAAATGAGAGATTGCTATCAACTTGGGTCCCCAGGTCCCTAATGACTTCTTCTGTACTTAATGGATTACCACCTATGTGGTAATTTGTGGGCACTTTGTTTTGCCAAAGGGATGACTATACACTTTTGGCATTTAGCTTGAGGCCATGGCTCTGGCACCAGTTGTCTGTTTGTATGAGACCCTTTTGGTGTATGCTTGTGTCGGCTGGAGAGTTGATTATGCAGTTTGCAGTCATCTGCAAACTTGGTCAGCCACTGATCCTTCCGTGTTGGCCTGTACCGAGAAATATATACCGAACAAGAGAGGTCCCAGGACTGAGCCTTGTGGGATGCCACTTGTAACTGGTTTGGAGTCTGACATGGCTCCAGCAATTCTAACCATGTGGGTTCTGTCCTTGAGTCCGTTTGCAACCCATCTAGTGACATAGGGGTTTATATTTAAGCTGGTGAGCTTATCTATAATGCCCGAGTGGGGTATTGTATCGAAGGCTTTGCAGGTCCAGGTAGGCTGTGTGGACCACCTTCCCCTCGTCAATGGCCTTGGTGACTGCTTCAAAGAAATTGACCAGGTTTAAGAGGCAGGATCTGCCCTTAACAAAGCCAAACTGGGTAGGATCCAGTGTCTGTAGGTCCCCAATATCTTTATTTATGAGGTCCATGATGATCCTTTCCATAGCTTTGCAGACCAAGCTAGTCAGGCTTATGGGGCGATAGTTTCCAGGATCCATTGAGGCACCACCTTTGTGGAGAGGGACCACTGTTGCTGTACGCCACTCTTTGGGTACATATCCTGTAGTAAGGCTAAGACTGAACAGTAGTTTTATGTTTGGGTTTAGCTCTTCTTGGAGTTCATGTAGGACGCAGCCCGGGACACCATCTGGTCCCATTGATGCTGTGTTTTTTGCTTTGGAGAGGGCGGCTCTTACCTGAGCATCTGAGATGTCATGGGGGCAGCACTCTGTTGGGATATATTTTATATATATATTTCATTATATCTATCCTTGTATCCTCTTCTTTCAATGCAGTCTCATGTCAAAATGTTCTTGAAAGGGTTTTTTTTTTTATAAAAGGCCTCCAAGAAAAGTGGTGATCTCACCACAGAATCTTAATTTTGTGTTAGAGAAGTTAACACTAAAACCAGCTAACCTGTCTGTCTTGCTATTCTTGACATAGAAAACATTTTTAGTGATTGCTCTGGCCTCTGCAAGAAGGGTATATGAGTTGCAAGCTCTTATGTTGAATCAACCCTATCTCATTTGGTGCAGCGTTTCTTTGAGAAGTAATCATTTTTAATACCTAAAGTGGTATCCGAGTTTACTTTAAGCCAGACTATCCCTCTCACTGTATTATTTTATGAACCTAAAAAAAGAGCGAAAAAGATACTCCATACCTTGCATGTCACAAAGAACTCAAGTACCGCATTGACAGAACTAAATCTTTCAGATCTTCAGATCAATTATACAATTCTTGTGAAGGTAAGAGGATAGGACAATCTGCTTCAAAACAGACTATTTCCAAATGGTTGTCTAAGGATATTACCTTTTCATATATTTAACCATGACAAAACTCTTCTAGGTAGGATTAAGGCACATTCTTTCAGGGCCTTGGCTTCATCTTTGGCTTTTTGGAAAGGGTTTGATTCCAGAAGTGTTCTAGAAGCTGCTGTTTGGACTGCTCTATAGTTTTACAAAGCACTATAAGCTGGATTCCTGCTCTAGGTCCAGATCAAGCCTTTCTAGGATCATTCTCCAGGAGCTCCTGAACCCTTCTCCTTCCACGTCCTCAATATTCTGAGCTAAGGTAATCTATACATACAGCTAAAGCTACAGCAGAAGTGATCAAGATAAGAAACAGTACAGCTGTATAAGTAAAACTTACCATAACAGTAGATGTTTGCATGATCAATGGTGCAGTAGATGCCCCCTCCTTCCCTCCATCTCCCTTGTTGTTGTTTTTTTCTTTTTTTATGTTTTTGTGTGTGTGTGCGTGTGATTTAAATCTCTGGGAAGCTTTGTGCCCAAACTTGTATTTTAGTCATCTGAGCTCAACCTGCCTTATAGCTTGGATGCATTGTAGGTGCCCTGAAGCTTTGGAAGCTGTCTGTCTGTTGTATGCTTAGCAGGATATAACCCATATAACTAAAGCTACTGCAGCAGTGATCATTCAAACATCTACTGTTAACGTAGGTTTTACTTACACTACATTTTTTTTTCTACCATTTGATTACAAGATTTGTGAAAATCCCTAGACTTGGGGGATGAAGAACAATTAAACAGGCATTCAAAAACTCTGCATAGGAGATTAGCTGTGCATAATAAGGAAACTCTGACCAATTACATCCGTCATTTCTCTATGAAATAAATATCATTGCAATATTATAGGTAGTCACAAGGCATGCAGTTGCCAAGGCCATTAAGGAGCTTAGCCCAAATTCTGAATTGCTGCAGAGCACTGTCTAAGTGACTGGCTCAAAACTGCTCAGTAGGCAAATTGATTCTGAGGGAACCAATACATGAAGTACAGATAGTAGTTCAATGACAAATGATAACCTTAATCGTCTGTGCTAGCCTCAAGATAAAATTCAGATATCTGAAAGAACACGTCAGCCAACAGCTGAGAGGTTTTGTTCTGCAGCTGTGATGTACAAAAATGAGTCTGCTTCACAACACTTTTGTCCTTTCTTGAAATATGTTTTGAAAACTCAGCCAAATTAGTTTAAGCCTTCTCATTTCTTTTAGTCATGAATTATCTAGGTAAAGTCTAGTTTTAAAGAACCATTTTTCTGTCCTGTAATCAATATGCTTAAAATATTTTTTCTGTTTTCATGTGCAGTTACATCTTTCTCCCTCTCATATATAGATTGATAGATTAGATAGCTATAGATATAGATACGGATATACATATGCATATACATACATATATATATATATGTATATATATATATATATATATATATATATAAATATTTCAAGGATGGGAATTAATGCCCTTCTAGCCTGCCTACAACCAAAACACTTATTCCCATAGAAAGGGTACAGGCTGTTCTTAAGAATATCTAATCTAGCACTTGCTTTAATATAATTTCCTAGTCTGTTCCATGCATCAACTGTTTTCTCATAGAACCAATTAATACACTTCTTATTCATACAGAATCTTCTGCATAGGTTGTCTGACAATTCTCTACTACTTTTTGATAATCTCAAACATACCAAGAGGTAGTTGTCTCTAAATGCCCTATATACCTGAAATAGATCTCCTCTTAGAAATCTGTAAGAGACACTGTACATGTTCAAATATTTTAGTGTTTTATAACAACTTAAATGTTCACATCCATGAATGCCCTTGGTATATCTCTGCTGTATGCTTTCCAGTTTGCTCATGCTTGTTTTCTTATAAGGGTTCCATATTGTTATTCCATACTCAAGTTTGGGTCTAATGTAATTAACAGAAAATGACTTCATCGTTTCTGATTTCCTAGACATTATAAATTCTTACACAACCAATATCATTAACCAATCGGATTATATGATTAGAAAAACACAAAGCTGGATCTACCCATATACACAGGTCCTTAAATGAATATACAGTTTCAATCATTGTGTGCCATATTAAATATTCACCATTCAAATTATGTCTCACAAATTTCATATATTTAGTTTTTGATGTATTTATCAGCATATTATTCCCCGTTGCCCAAATGGTCAATTTAGTCAAGTTTTTTTGTAGACATGCCTTATCTGTAGACAGCACATGTAATCAGTTACCTGCATATAGACTGTAGAATACCACAGATGAAAAGTTAGGTCTGAAAAATACAATCTAAAGAAGTAAGAGCGTAGGACAGAGTCCTGTGGAACACCCTGACTGTAACCAAGATTTTCACCTGTCCATTTGTTACATGATACTTGCCATGTCCTATTTGTAAGCTGTTCAGCTATCCATCTTAGCAAGAGTTTATTGATACCTAGTTGTTTTAATTTCATCAGTGTTTTGTGTATGACCCTGTCAAATTCTGAAGTTTTATATATATATATATGCGTGTGTGTGTGTCTATATCACAGAACAAGTTTTCATTCATAGCTATTATATTGTTATAAAACATCATTTTGCAACTGGTAATAGATCTAGTTTAACAGAAGCCACAGTTGTGCAACGGTAGCATTGTCGCCTCACAGCAAGAGGTTCTCCCATTCGATTCTGGGCTGGAGTGCCTTCTGTGTGGAGTCTGCATGTCCCCGCCATGGTCGAGTGGCGTTCAAAAGACATGCGTGAATGGGCATGCCGTTCGTTGAAGGTTCTAGGTTGGCACCTCGGCACCGTAAAAATCTACTGCCAATCATTAGCGGACCGGAGTTCCACTGTGGCGACCCCTAACCGGGAAAAGCTGAAAGAAGAACAACAATAGATCTAGGTTAACATTTGCATGCTGATATATGGTTTCAAGTCCCAACCTATCCAGTTTTGACAACAACTTATCCAAAATTACCTTCTTCATTATTTTTCCACAACAAGAAAGTAGACTTAAGGGTCTATATGACTCTGGGTTTGTCCTACTCCCCTTTCCCTTCAAGACATGTTTAATAAGCGCATGTCTCCAATCTTCAGAAATCTCCCCATATTTATATGACCTGGTAAATAATAGATATAATGGTACTGTTAAGTTCTTGATGAAGTGTTCTCAGGTCATTATTACTAATTTCGTCTCCTCTCTGTGTTTTGTTTGGTTTCGTTTGTGCAGTTCTTTTTCTATATAATCTAATTTGATTTCAGTATCTGAGGTTACCTGGATGTCACTAGGATGACTTAGCACCGCCTTAGTGGAACCAAACAGTTTTGCATAAGATTAAATATATCTATAATCTGTTGTGTCTGTGAATACATTTTAGAATCTACACACAGGTTATCAGTTTTATATGTGTTTACTCCTTCTACATCTTGTGTAGCTATAAAAAGGATTCCTATTATGCTCAATATCTTTATATCAATTCTCTTCAAAATTTTCTTGATCTTTTCTCACACTATGCTTAATTTGTTTATCCAGCTTATTTCAGTTTTCAAAGTATTAGTTTGACCTCTCTTCCATTTCTTTTATTTTTTGTTTCTCACTTTAATCAGGTATCTTGATTTTATGGAAATACTGTGTATCCTCCTGACTTTTTATGCCTAGATCCTGATGTTAAATATTTTTATGATTTTTTTACACTCAGCCAATTACTCTTTCAAAACTTTCCACATTCCATCTGCTGTTTTTCCAATGAACACATCACTCCAGTTAGTTTTACATAGTGACTGTTTTGCTTCCATATAATCTGTTATTAATCTACTGTGCATTGGTTTTTATTTCAGTTTGGCAGAATTATCTAGCAACAAATTAACCTTTATAAGCCCATGATCACTGCACATCAGCAGTGCAAAACCTGACTTGAAGTAACAGTAATGTCTAGTGTGTTCTGTTCCCTGGTATTTTTTTTACAATCTGAAGCAATTGCTGTTCCTGAACATATGTTATGAATAATTTCCTTACTAATGTTGAATCAATATTATTCCAGTCTATTTTTGGTAAATTTAAGTCCCCAGCTAATATTATTCTTTCCTCCTGTGTTTCATGCAAGAATGTATAAATTCCTCCAGTTCATCAGCACTTGACTTTAGTGTTCTGTACACTCCAACAATTGTTATATGTTCCAGGGTTGTCTTTATTATCACAGTTACACAGACTGTAGTATTAGTGTTATCACTGAACATGTAATAATCACAGGTCTATCTTTAATCCCTATCATAACACCTTTACCTGATTTTTTTTTAGAATGTCTGCTACAGTAAAAACATTTATACCCTGACAGAACTGGTTTCCAGCCATTGTTCTTTAAACATGTTTCACAAACAATAACAATATCAATCTTGTGGAAACATAGCAAATTTTCCAATAAAAAACTTTATTATTAATGCTCCTAGTCAACTACTGCTGTCTCTTCTTCTCTTTTGGCTGTTCCCATTAGGGGTCGCCACAGCGGATCATCAGTTTCCATTTCTTCCTGTCTTCTGCATATTGCTGTGTCACACCAACCACCTGCATGTCCTCTCTCACCACATCCATAAACCTTATCTTAGGCCTTCCTGTTTTCCTCTTACCTGGCAGCTCCAGCCTTAGCATCCTTTTCCCAATTAAACCCAGCATCCCTCCTCAGCACATGTTCAAATCAACGCAATCTCGCCTCTCTGACTTTGTCTCCAAACCGTCCAACCTGAGCTGACCCTCTAATATACTGATTCCTAATCCTGTCCATCCTTATCACACCCAGTGCAAATCTTAACATCTTTAACTCTCCCACTTCCAGCTCTGACTCCTGCCTTTTTGTCAATGCGACCATCTCCAACCCATACAACATAGCTGTTCTCACTACCCTCTTGTAGACCTTCCCTTTCACTCTTACTGGTACTTGTCTGTCACAAATCACTCCTGACACTATTCTCCACCCATTCCACCCTGCCTGTACCCTCTTCTTCACCTCTCCTCCACACTCACCCTTACTCTGAACTGTTGATCCCAAGTACTTAAACTCATCCACCTTCGCCAACTCTACTCCCTGCATCCTCACCATTCCTCTATCCTCCCTCTCATTCACACACACACATATTCTTGCTGACCTTCATTCCTCTTCTCTCTAGAACATATCTCCACCTCTCCAGGGTCTTCTCAACCTGGTCCTTACTCATACAGATCACAATGGGGCCTCCTGTCTGATCTCGTCTGTCAACCTGTCCATCACAATTGCAAATAAGAAAGGGCTCAGAGCTGATCCTTAATGTAATCCCACCTCCACCTTAAACTCATCTGTCACTCCTACTGCAGACTTCTCCACTATCACACTACCCTAGTACATATCCTGTACCACTCTTACATACTTCTCTGCCACTCCTGACTTCCTCATACAATACCCCAACTCCTGTCTAGGCACCCTATCATATGCTTTAAGTCCACAAAGTCACATTGCAATTCCTTATGACCTTCTCTATATTTCTCCAACACTCTCAGAGCAAACATTGCATCTGTAGTGCTCCTTCACAGCATGAAACCATGTTGCTGATCACTAATCATCACCTCCCTTCTTAACCTAGCTTCTACAACTCTTTCCGATAACTTCAAGTTGTAACTGATCAGTTTTATCCCTCTGTAGTTACTACAGCTCTGCACATCACCCTTATTTTTAAAAATAGGCACCAAAACACTTTTTCTCCACTCCTCAGGCATCCTCTGACTTTCCAAGATTTCATAAAACAATCTGGTTAAAAACTCCACTGCCATTTCTCCAAAGCACCTCCATGCTTCCACTGGTATGTCCTCTGGACTAACAGCCTTTCCATTCTTCATCCTCTTCATAGCTGTCCATACTTCCTCCTTGCTAATCTGTTTCACTTCCTGATTCACTATCCCCACATCATCCAACCTTCTCTCTCGCTCTTTCTCTTCATTCATTAGCCCCTCAAAGTACTCTTTCCATCTGCTCAACACACTGTCCTCGCTTGTGAGTACATTTCTCTCATTATCCTTTATCACCCTTACCTGCTGCATATCTTTCCCAGCTCGGTCCCTCTGTCTAGCCAATCTCCATATGCCTTATCCTTAGCCTTCGCCACCTCTCTCTTTGCCATGCTCCTCATCTCCTTGTACTCCTGTCTACTTTCTTCATCTCTTTGACAATCCCACTTCTTTACCAACCTCTTCCTCTGTATACTCTCCTGTACTTCTTCATTCCAATGACCTCCTTTTTTCTGGATGAAAAGCCCTTAGTGATGAGTTGTGCCACATAGAAGGATTTCCTGACTGTTGTGGCAATGTGGTTATCAAAGGTGAGACCACTGTCCACCTGTGTCCCTGTCTTTCATCACACTTTTGGTGTTTAGTGAACTGCCACCTATGTGGTAATTCATGGGTACATGTTTTTTCCCAAAGGGTATAGCTATACATTTCTTGGCATTACGCTTGAGCCCATGGCTCTGGCACCAAGCATCTATTTCTGTAAGGCCCTTTTGTAGAATATCCACATAATTTGGGGATTCAATAATGGCTCCCAGTTTGCAACCATCTGCGAACTTTGTTAGCCAGAGTCCCTTAGTGTTAGCCTGTACTTCAGAGAAGTAGATGCCAAACAAGAGTGGTCCCAGGGCTGAACCCTTAGGTACTCCACTTGTCACTTGTCTGGAGCTGGATTTGGAGTTGGCTACTTTTACAGTCTGGGTTCTGTCAATAAGCCAGTTGGCAACCCATCGAGTGACATAGGGATTTATATCCAGCTTAGTAAGTTTATGAGTCCAGAGTGGGGGATGGTGTTGAAGGCCTTAGCATGGTCCAGATAGGCTGTGTGGACCACCTTACCCTCATCAACAGCTCTGGAGACTGATTTGAAGAAGTCAATCAGGCTCAGGAGACAAGATTGGCCCTTCACAAACCCAAACTGGGTGGGGTCCAGTGTTTGAAGGTTACCAATGTCTTTGTTTATAAGTTCCATGATAATGCATTCCATACCCTTACAAATCAGGCTCATCAGACTGATGGGACGGTAGTTCCCAGGATCCAAGGTGGATCTCCCCTTGTGGAGTGGGATAACTGTAGCTGTGCACCACTCAGTGGGCACGAAGCCTGAGGTGAGGCTATGATTAAACATGACACTTAAGTGAGGTGCAAGTTCGTTTTGTAGTTCATGTAGTACACAGCCCGGGATGTCATCTGGTCCCATGGATGCTGTATTCTTAGCTTTGGAGAGTGCAGTTTCTACTTGTGTGGCCATGATTACCAGAATTTTGCAATCTTTTGGTATTGAGATGGGCCCTTTAGGGGGTGAGAGGAGGGTGAAGTTAGCACTAAATTGATCTGCCAGGATATTGGCAATATCCTTCGGATCAGTATATTTAATGCCATTCTGTTGTAGCTCAGAGCATATCTGAGCATTGCCATTTAGATTATTGACATAACTATAGAATGTCTTGTGGTTGTCTTTGGAATCTTTGGCAATTTTATTTTTGTAACTAGCTTTGGAGGATTTTATGAGGGATCTCAGCTTCTTACCTAGGCTGGTAAGGGAGTTTTTTGCATCCTGGGATTTTTTTTCTTTTCTGCAACAGTTTCTTTCTTCTGTTGTATAGTTTGTTTATTGCAGGGGACCACCAGATTGGCTTCCTTTTTTTGGAGGAGAGCGTCTTGGTTCTATTTGGGATGGCACGATTCATGCACAAGTGGATGCGCTCATACAGTGCCTTAGTGTAGGATTCAGCAGTTGAACTTACAGCTCCCGTCTGCATGGGTGTCATGAAGTTTGTCACTTCAGACTTGAGTAGCATGAAGTTGGCTTTAAAGAAGTTTTTTGCATAGGTTTCCTTACTGGAGGGTGGGGGTGGGATATGGATGACAAGGGTGATTTGCTTATGGTCAGACCTGACCAATGAGGGGGTGAGCACTGGTGTGGAGCATCCATCTCCCATGATGGTAATGACCAGGTCTAGGATATTGGAGCCTCTGGTGGGACAATTGATTAGTTGATCCAGGGCATTGGAATTTATGAATTCCAAGAACCGTTGAGAAAAGGTGTTGGTACCCGAGTAGATTTCCCAGTTAATGACATGGTAGTTGAAATTACCCAGTATTAGGGTGTTTGGTTGTATCTTAATATTTTCCAGTATGTTTAGAAAGGTGTAGTGAGAATCTTGGGGCATGGTGGGGGATCTGTAGCAAGCTGCAATTTGGATTGCAGTCTTACCTAGTATTAGTTGCACCTGGTGAATTTCAGATGCATTGTGTTGGGCAGCTAGCCTGGAGGTGTGAATATCCTTGGTGAATATGGACTGTGTTTCGGTCTTGGTTTTGTTGCCAAAAAAGTGTGGTAAGAGTTGTAGCCTGGTATTGCAGGGGTGCTCTCTGGAGCCTTGAACCAAGTCTCAGTTACTGCACAGATATCGATGTTCTCCATTTTTAGGAGTGCCTCAAGAGAGTGCATTTTGAGGTTTAGACTTCTAGCATTGAGTAGCATTACCTTCAGATTTTGCATGCTTGTATCTGTTACGGTGGTGGTTTTGTCCTTTGAACCTTGCCTAAAAAAGGAACTATAGGGGTGGCAAGAGGTTTAGCCAGTAATCTGAATCCCAGGGGTGACAGGTGCAGACCATCTCTGATAAAGCATCGTGGCTTGTCAATCATGTCGTCCCAGGCAAACAGATACTGGATCCCCTTTGAATGACACCAGAAGCTTAGCCAGTTGTTGAAGTCAATCATTTTGTCCTTATACTGTGGTATCATTCTGGGCAAAGGCAGGATGCTACTCAGGGCTAGGATCATACCTGCCTGGGCCATATGCTCTGAGAGCTCTTCCATTTCTCTTTTCATGTAGTCCATGGAGGTACATCTCAAGTCATTCACTCCAACATGGACAATGACAGAGTTGTATTTGTACTTGTTGTGGTGTGACTTGAGTGCAGGCATTATGTGGCAGATCCTGGCACCCAACAGGCAGCTGACTGTAGTTTTCTCCTTGTTCAGCCTGATGAATGGGACATCAGTGTGCCTGACTATAGAGTCACCTATGACTAAATTGTTGGGTATGATGTCTTGCCTTAGGGGCTGTTGTTGGGTGACACACTGGTGTTGTGAGCTATCTGTCACTTTGGTTGTGACTGGTTCAGTTTGCGTTTCAGCTTTGGAGGTTCTTGTTGCTTGGGCAGGTTAATGTTAAGGGCCTCCGCATATGTGGGTTTAGTGTTGCTATGTGTGGGTGTTGATGGTGTGGGTTTTGAAGGGCTATGTGTTGCTTGAGGTGTAGTGCAGGTGTTAACATTCTCCTCTTGACTGTCTAACACAATATTGGCTGAAGAGAGCTTTGCTTCCAGTTTGGCTATGTTAGTGCATCTCTCACAGGTTGTAGTGTTGGGTGGTAGGAGGAGAAGGTTGTCTATGTGCATGAGGCAGTTGTTGCATTGCCCCAGTATGCCCAGATTCACCAGGTGGACAGGAGAAATCACCAGAAGCTGACCCTTGGACATGCCTCTTTATGTGCTTTTTTGTAAAGTACAAGAGCTGTTTTCCCTTACCTTTGCAAGGTACTTTGCAATTATAGGCTGTTTAGTGCATATGATTAATTTCTCCTTATTAACAAGGAGAGTTGAGTGCTTGTATCAGTTTAAGGCTTCTTAGTGCTTTCCAGCAGGTTCTAGAGCAAGTGCTAGTCATAGGAGTTCAGATTTTAGTGCTCCTACTGAGAAACCAGCTAGTTCTAAGGGAAAGTTTGAGGAGCAGACTTTCTGGCACCTAGAATAGTTTAACCATAGCCCCACAGTGCTGCACGATGCGAAAAATGTGCAAACACACACGTTTTTAAGCCAGAAATTTAAAAGGGATAGAAATCAGCCCAAAATTGCTAAAATTACAATTTCAGAGCTGGAAACCCCTCCTCTAGTGTTAGACAGGCAGTACAATGCTAACCACTCCCACTGGTAAGCAGTAGGACTTCCCTCTACCAGAGCAAAGTCTGGATAGCTCTGAACACAGAAAATAAAGTCCTGAAACCAGCAAAGCCTGGGATATGGACTATACTAGCTAAGAAAGGTGGGAAAGGAGCAAACAAGATACTATTTTTTTTGGTTAAAACAGGCTAAACAATGCAATAATACACTAATAAACATAGAAAAGGCTAACACACTTGAGTGTGTAGCCTTAAACAGTAAATACAATTAGAACTCTACAAAATTAGCAATTTAAAACTTTTTAAATGAAGCAAGGCAAGTGCACAAATGAAAAACAATTTAAGAGGCAGTAATACAGCAGAATAAGTAGCTAGTCTACATATACAAAAAAGTCTATATATACAGAAAAGCAGCTAAAACACAATAAAACAATTCAGATGCAGTGCAACCTAGAACACTTGAGTTGTAGCAATATTAAGGTAGATACAATTTAATAAATGCACTAAAATATATTTCCAAAATGTTTGAGAAGCACAGTCAGAACACAAGGATATTCAGATATATATATATATATATATATATATATATATATATATATATATATATATATATTTTTTTTTTTTTTTTAAGAAAGGGAGAAAGGAGGAACAGGAAGAAAGAAACTAAGTGGGTTGGCCTTCTCAGATGTTCTCTCTGTATTAAGTAGAATGAGCTAATGACACTAGACTGGGAGGAGTGTCCAAGATCAAATTTAGAGTAGGGGGCAGGCAACTGCAACACCAGCAGGTATAAAGACAAGATGCCAATAGAGAGGGAGGGTGGGACAGCACTACAGAAATGTTTATCACAAGTGAGCCAATAGCTATGAAATACAGTACAAGTATGCAATATACAATAAAATTGCTATAAATATCTAGAATAAGCAATATCTACTACAAATAAGCAAAAAAAACAGGCTACTTATTGCTATATATCACAGATCAGCTGCTCCTCCCCAGATAGCTCTGTGTGTAATGGCTGAAGCACTCAAGTTAACTTCTTAAGGAAACCTGAAACAACTTTAAAAAAAGCTCAAAAGAACCAGTGAGGTGCTTTCTCCACATCGTAGCCCTGGCAACCCAACTAAACAATGACCATAAACACTAAACTCTCACTGAAGTGGGGGATGGTCTTTGTTAACTAAGGTGGCCTGGACAATGAGCTCAGAAAACAGCCTCTAACAAACAACTTGGCCCACAACACAACCAGGAATATGAAGAATATTACAGCTACTACCTAAACTATTTTAGGCAGAACACACTGCAGAAATGTTTATCACAAACACAATCATGAATATGGACAATATTACAGCTACAACCTAAACTATTTTAGGAAGAAAACACTACAGAATGTTTATCACAAGTGAGCCAATAGCTATGAAATACAGTACAAGTATGCAGTATACAATACATTTGCTATAAATATCTAGAATAAGCAATAACTACTACAAATAAGCAAAAAAAAAAAACAGGCCACTTATTGCTATATATCACAGATCAACTGCTCCTCCTTGGATAGCTCTGTGTGTCATCTCGTTATTAACTGATGAAAATTCTGTTTGTTGCAGAATGGTGAAAAGATGCTGGCATTCACCTTTGTTTAGCCATGCTGCCATACTACTCACTCCTGTTTCTGATTTTAGCTATCTGGCTTACTAAGAAGACTGAAATAATAAGTGGCAGGTCCACAGTCTGGTAATCTGAGTAACATTTTCTACCATGGAACAGAACAGAAAGCTATAGCTCTGGAGAATATTACCATCCTTGCCTGAAAGTTAATGTGTGTTTGTGTGCATTTTTATATGTGTGTGTCTGTATGTGGATATCAGAGTATAATTAAAGGAGAGTTACTGAGGACATAAAAGCACAGGAAGTCACTGCAAATCGGATAGAATGAAGAATAAGGGTCTAGCGAGCTACAAGTAAAACTCTGCTCAGCATGTTTATCAGTGTAATGCCTATTCTTGGGTGCAGATGTTGTTGCCTCATATCACTGCCAACAATGCATACTTCCAGCATGCAGCTGTGACATCACTGCACTCAGTAAGTTATCAGGTGATTCATACTTATGTGACTTCTTTATGTGCATATCTGCTTACTGGCATTGATGTGATTGGTAGACACTAATCCCTGCAGCCCTAAATTTTTTAGATTAAACATATATTTATTGGTGGGCAGGAGAGTGGAATAAAGCATCATAGCCCCTCTCCACTGCACAGCTTTACCACTAGAAAATAGTGGTGGGACTGATATCACCACCTGGTTTTCTCATTTTTTAAGAATGTATGATTTGCCTTGTTTTACAGGTAATAGGCATAGGTATGTTAAACTGACCTTGTGTGCATGGGGCTGTCTTTCTTTGCATAAGATTATTTTCCGTTCTGAAAGACTTCCTAGGCAAAAGCTGGCTCTGTTCTTGCTCAACACCAGGATAAACTGTATCCCTAAATGTGAACAGATACCTATTCATACCTTACATCTCATTATTTTCACTTCTTCGCTCACTTCCTTGCTTCTATCAACTTCCCTCCCCAGCTTTCTTTCTAAATGTACAGTAAGTCTGCTTTTCTCTCACTTTGTATTACAAGTCCTGTTTTTATTATATTAACTGGCCTTTAATTTCTTTATAAACTGTCTAAAAGTTCTTCTATTAAGTCTACTATTTAATTAATATTATTAATTTCAGTTATTAATTACAACTATTAAATCATTGTCATATAACTTGTGTTTATTCCAATGGTTTTGTATTATCCAAGGGATTTAATAAACTATGTGTAGGCTAAGAGCGAAGCCTACATGAAGTTTACATTTTTCTGGGATAAGAAGCAGTGCTAATTGCATATGCATGCCGTGCATTGAGCTTACACAGATACCAAGTGAAGTTTTGTGGCCAGGAACATTATGGCTAGCCAGGAAACTATGTAATCAGCACTAAGGCATATAACAGAAGGAGATAATTTTACCTATCGGCAAACATGCTCTGTGAGATTGCGCTGGCATACACTTGACTACCAGGGGTAAAGTTAATGTAATGAAGGCACTAACAATGTAGAAAAGTGATCTGTGTAATGTGCACTACAACATGTATTTGGCATATTGAAACAATGGTTTTGTGGTGGTCATCAAGGGTACATGGAATGCAGTATAAATGCACTAGTCTGGGGAAGAGTGTGTATTGAAAAGGCCACAGGCATGAGTGGTAGGAATGAAGAAAGAAGAAGAGGACACATGAAATATGGTAATGTACACCAGATAAGGCAATGTCAATGTACGTACACCCCAAGCACAAATCAGTAGCATGAAAAGTAAACACATATGTACATATTACAGTACGTACTGCTGCTTATACTTCCTGTGTGGGTAAATTCATATAATCACACAGTTCTTGTATATTATGTGACTGTCAGACAAGGTCATCTATCAATGGAGATGATTGCTTGTGGTATAAATACCCTGACATGATCACTGGAGAGGACATTTAGCAAGGATAGTGTATACAATAGGGGTATATACATATTCTGAAGGTGTGCAAAATGACTCACTTGAATATGACTGAAATGTCAACATAGGTCTCGACCAGTCAGGACACATAGCAATAGACTGATGGACAACAGTAAGACAGAAGAAGGCATAATCATGGACAATATCAGAATAATACCACCATTAATCTGTGAAATTGACATAAAATGTGTGATTGTGAGTTAATCTACATGTTCTGCATGAGCACACTTAGGTTCAGGCATTTACAAGCCTAGCCCATAGTTTTAACTGGCTTACCACCCTAGTATGAGGGGGGCTATACCCCATTTTTTTGTTGTGCCTCTGTTGAGCAGTGACACTGAGGTATCCCTGGGGTATATCGGCGATCCCTGATCCATTGGTCAGGGTTTCTCTTGAACAAGGCCAGCCAGTGGCTCTGCCTCTCACATATGGGATTTTTATTCCACAGCATATCTTTTCTTTGGGTGATGAATCCCTCCCTCCCGTGTCCTATCCCCTATCAATAGGTGTAATGATTTATCTAGGGGAATCAAGCACACATTCCTCAAAAATGGCCACGTTTTGGAGGTGTTGAGAGGGACACTGTTACACTTGTAGTTTACATTATGAGCAATCCTGGCTAGTTGAGAGGCTTGCATGACACATGTATGCCACAGTCCACACTTGCAAGAATGTAACCTGTGCCATCAATGTTGTCAATGAGCTCTTGAAGGGAAGTCTGCTCTGGCAACTCCTAATGGTTATGCATCACAAAGAGTACTTATATAAGACCAAAAAGATGTGTGGAAGCTCACTGTGGCAAAACTCATATACTTGAGTAAATCTTCCCTGATAGACATAGGTATCAGCCCTATGGATAACAATGCTTAAAAACAGCACACTATTATCAGTGGATTCCCCACACACACTGTGTATTACATTCATCTGCAAGAGGTAATAGCAATGGATGTTGTCTGCAGCATCTGCATTTGATGTGTGAAGTAAGCTATCTGTTATAATGTGTGGCAGAGCAATATGTGAGACCGATGGCAATGCATTAATATGCCCATGTGCACAGAAATTACAGCACTGCAAACTGTAGCATCAATGAATGAGGACACTATCACTGTAATACTGTTCACATACCAAATAATACATGGAGCGCACTTTATATCAAAACATGTGAAACTCAAGACATGTGCCACATGATCACTGCCACCCTGGCATTGCCATGGAAACTTTTAGACTACCATGAAATCCTGACATACATGCATAACTGCTCATGCAGACTATCAAGTGGTAATACTGACATCCTGTGCTGGTGCTTCCATGATGCTGTACCTTCACACTATAGCTGTACCTAAGATACAGTTGTACATCACAGGTTTATAGGTACATTGGACAGTATTAGGATAAATTCCCAAGATCCCATAAGAACCTAGTCATGTGTAACATGTATTTCACAATTTTAAACAGCTATGTCGATGATGTTCACACAGGTATGAACCTATGCTATGTTATGTAATACCAACTGTCTCTATCCATGAGGGACATGGACACAACACCAGGAGCTGATTAACCATCCATTGATCTATGCTGCACTTGAAGAGGGTTAGGCAAGGTCTTTGCTCTACATGACTGGGAAGCTTGTTTGAGAGAAGGGGTAGTGTCTGAGAGATGCATCTATCTCTACAGCATGATTTATTATGTCAGAAGCTCAGTCAATATTCTTGGAACAATTGACCTTCGTGCAGTTTTTGTTAACAAAGTGTAACATTTCCATCATGGCCAGACTGAAGACATGCCCTGTAGGCCAGGCACAGATCAACCCTTAGAAATCTGTAGAAGATACAATACAGTTATAGGGCTTTCAATCTATCCACATGGGAATTACTGTTTATACCATGTATCTTCTTTGTGTGATAGCTCAGGGGTTGTTCCAGCTGCTGCAGATGTGTGGTGAGGTACATACAAAAGGGTGCATTGTACTCGATTATTGGTGTGATGAAGACTGAGAACAATGGGACTATAATATCCTTTGAAGTGAATTACCTACCCATACTTAGGAGTTGCGCTACATAGAAGGGATATGTCACTGCTGTGGTCAAATACTGGTGGAAGTTCCATTTACTATCTACCTGAGTACCCAGATCACGCACCACTGGTTTTACTCATAGGAGTGCGCTGTCCATGTTGTCATTAGCATGAGTATTTGCTTTCAAAAAGGGAATAATTATGCTTTTTGCTCATCTATTGTTCTTCATGGCTCTGGCAACAATTATTTGTGTGTGTTAATACTTTCTGCAGTATATCAATAGCATTATTGGATTCAGTCATTGTCCAGAATTTGCAGTTGTCCACAAAGCTGCTTAGATAAAGGCTGTCTAAATTTGTCTTGATTTCTGAGAATTAAATACTGAATAGGAAAGGACCTAGTACAGAACCCTGAGGTATGGCCCTGGTCACTGGACTTTTACTATGGATGAATTCACACACTTCAGCAGTCCTGTCTGTGATCCATTTCTCTACCTACTTGGTGACATAGGTGTTTATGCCCTTTTGAGACAGTTTCACTGTAATACTTGAGTATGAATTTGTGTCAAATGCCTTGGCCAGGTCAAGGTAAGTGTGATTCACAGTATTTTTCTCATGTATGTACTTGGTGACTTTCTTGAAGTCAGCCAGATTTAAAAGACATGATGTAGACTTAAGGAATCAATAATGCATTGATTACACAGTCAGGATATTACCTGTGTCTTTTTTGATAAGGTCCATAATGATTCTTTGGTCTACCTCACAGATAATGAGATCCAGGATTATGGTTCTATAATGCCCTGGATCAGGTGATGGTCCCCCTTGTTCAGGTGAATGACTGTTGCCATACACCCTTCTGTCAGTCAGAACACAGGCTGTTTGGAGTCTGTGTTTAAGTAAGGATCTGACTGTTTCTACTAGGACAGGATTTAAGTTATTGAAAAGGCAACCTGGGATGTTGTCAGGGCTCATTGGTTCTATGTTTGTAGCCTTAAAGAGTTTACAGATGAGCTTCTCTCCTGAGAAAATAAGCTGAATAATGTTTGTATAGTTTGACTGATGGCCAGTGGGGATAGGAGGGTGAAATTTGATCCAAACTGTCATCTAATAGATTGACTATTTTTTGAAGTTGAGCATTTAGTTGTGTATTCCCCTAAACATTTCAAAATTATTTAAAAATGAGTTGTCACAGCATATCCAAATACAACCTTGGCTATGCATCACATGCCACATAGTGGTACCATTCACATAGTCATACAATTCTACCTATGTCACGTAATTACATCAATTTGTCATTATATGGCTATATGTTTTTCACTGGAAAGCTGTGTATGAGCGGCCTGATACCCTAGATGGACACATTACAAATGAGGTGAATGTGACTCGTGCAGAACAGTTACTGACATAAATGTTGATAGTCATGCAATGCTGCTGGGGACCACCTCAATAATCCTTGGGAATAGCAACACAATTGTGTATACAATGAATTCAACAAGGTCGGAACTGAATCAATACTTGTTATATGTTTGTGTATGTAACAGCATTACTACATGTGGATGAAATAAGACTTATGTTCCTATGTAATCAGTATGATGTTATATTGATGTAATGTCACAGAGCATTTAATGATGGTAGGTATTCACTGCACAAATGTGCCATACTGCAAGTGTCACTGTGATGGTTGAATGAGAACTGCGTAGAATGTCGATATGCTCCACTACAAAAACACACGCTTTACTAAGCCAACATACATCACATCATCCTATGTCAGTGGTTCTCGGGAGGCATATTACTACAGCTATTATGGAAGGAACAAGTCATCAAATGGCAGCAGTGGCCATCAATACATTACCTCACATCACAGTTTGTAATACCCTCTTGTAGGACTACTGCACATCCACACCTCAACATAGCACATGTGGAACACAGCAATATTCAAATGTACACTGTTCATAGGGTTGTAGGACATTACTATGCTAACCACCAACATCACATAAAATCCTAGCCATTATTATACCATTTAAACCAAAATTGCTATATCTATAGGAGGGAAGATAGTAAGGGTATGTGCATATATGTTTATTTGCTTGATTGCATTACATACTGCCTCTATCTATATGTGACATGTGCACCACCCCATGACAGAATTAGCAATCACACATCCAGTGGTCTGTCAATGGCTTGCAGAGGCTCATGGAAGGACTTTGCTTCATGATGTGTGTATACAGCTTTGATATGAGGACATCTTCCAGTCCTCTGTAGGAAGGATGTTATGTGGACAGAGGGAAAAAGGGGGTGTTGGATTCATGGTAATATGTCAATGATTTTTGCAAGTGGTAATAAAATGAAAAGCTATTCAAAAATTCAAAAGATGATGCAATGACCATAATGTTCCAACAACAGCACACAGCATGCACACACAAACACACACACACACACGCACACACACGCACACACACATGCACACACACGCACATACACGCACGCACACACACGCACACACACGCACATACACACACACACGCACACACACACACACACACACACACACACACACACACACACACACACACACACACACACACACACACACACACACACACACACAGAGCAGTTGACTGGGTCTGATTTGAATATTACATTTGTGTTCATAGGTTCATAGGTTCATACTAGGCTATCTGCCCTAGGGCATTTATAAGCCCAGCCAGAGTGTGTCTGGCTTTCGCCACCCATTTTAAATTAATTTTGCTATGCCCTTTTTCTAGGTTAGTATACTGTGCCTCTGTCTAACAGTGACACAGAAGTGATACCCGGGATAAACCTACGATCTCCCATCCACTCATCACAATTCCTCTTGAAGAGAGTCAATGAGGGACTCTGCCTAACCTGGACTGGGATTTTATTCCAGAGTGAAGGGAGCCTCTGGGTTATGAATCTGTCCCTCCAGCATGTCCTATTTATTTCAGTGCTGAGGTTCAAGTCTCTCGAGTGCATAGATCAGTGGGATTTGGATTTTCTGAGGTGCAGCATGTCCATTAATTCCGGGTTGGACATGGCTTTATATGTCAGGCACAGATCGCCTCTGAGCAGGCGGTATGCCACTGAGTAGAGCTGGAGTTTCTTTAACCGGGCAGCATATGGCACCTGTTTGAGCCCTTTGATCCTCTTGGTGAGGTACTTTTGGGGTCTTTCCAGTTGCTGCAGGTGTCTGGTAAGGTACATCCCAAAAGGGGCATTGTACTCAATTATGGGCCTGATGAGGGATGAGTAAAGAGGCACGATGACCTCCCCTAATCTAGATGTGAATCCCTTCATGATTAGGTGGGCTATATAAAATGTTTTTCTAACCACTTTGGCCACATGGTTGTCAAATGAGAGATTGCTATCAACTTGGGTCCCCAGGTCCCTAATTACTTCTTCTGTACTTAATGGATTACCACCTATGTGGTAATTTGTGGGCACTTTGTTTTTGCCGAAGGGGATAACTATACACTTTTTGGCGTTTAGCTTCAGGCCATGGCTCTGGCACCAGTTGTTTGTTTCTATGAGGCCCTTTTGGAGGATGCTTGTGTTGGCTGGAGAGTCGATTATGGCGCCCAGTTTGCAGTCATCTGCGAACTTGGTCAGCCACAGTCCTTCCGTGTTTGCCTGTACCTCCGAGAAATATATACCGAACAAGAGAGGTCCCAGGACTGAGCCTTGTGGGATGCCACTTGTAACTGGTTTGGAGTCTGACATGGCTCCAGCAATTCTAACCATGTGGGTTCTGTCCTTGAGCCAGTTTGCAACCCATCTAGTGACATAGGGGTATATATTTAAGCTGGTGAGCTTATCTATAATGCCCGAGTGGGGTATTGTATCGAAGCCTTTTGCGAGATTCAGGTAGGCTGTGTGGACCACCTTTCCCTCATCAATGACCTTGGTGACTGTTTCAAAGAAATCGATCAGGTTTAAGAGGCAGGATCAGCCCTTAACAAAGCTGAACTGGGTAGGATCCAGTGTCTGTAGGTCCCCAATATCTTTATTTATGAGGTCCATGATGATCCTTTCCATAGCTTTGCAGACCAAGCTAGTCAGGCTTATGGGGCGATAGTTTCCAGGATCCGTTGAGGCACAACCTTTGTGGAGAGGGACCACTGTTGCTGTACGCCACTCTTTGGGTACATATCCTGTAGTAAGGCTGAGATTGAACAATAGTTTTATGTTTGGGTTTAGCTCTTCCTGGAGTTCATGTAGGACGCAGCCCGGGACACCATCTGGTCCCATTGATGCTGTGTTTTTTGCTTTGGAGAGGGAGGCTCTTACCTGAGCATCTGAGATGTCAGGGGGGCAGCACTCTGCTGGGATAGATATTCACCCTTTTGATGGGGAGTGGGGGGGAGAAGTTTGCGCTGAACCTGTCAGCTAGGATGTTGGCAATGTCTGTGGGTTTGGTGCATTTTTTGTCATTTTGGACTAATTCTGAGCATATCTGGGAATTCCCACCCAGGTTCCTAACATAACTAAAGAAAGCCTTGTGATTATCCTTAGTGTCCTGTGCAATTTTTCTCTCGAAGCTGGCCTTAGACGATTTTATGAGTGCCCGTAGTTTTTTGCTAATACTGATCAGAGATGCCTTCCCTTTTTGGGATTTTGCTCTATCATGTAGTAGCTTCCTCCTTCTATTGTATAGTTTGTTTATGGCTGGGGTCCACCAGGCAGGACATCTGCCTTTGGAGGATTGGGTCTTGGTTTTATTTGGGATTGCATGATCCATGCATTCCTGAAGGTGTTCATAGTATGCTTTGATAAAGGATTCTGTGGTCTGGGCCATATTTTCCACAGGCCCGGGGGCTGTGAAGGATTCCACCTCAGTTTTGAGGAGTGTGAAATTTGCTTTAGAGAAGTTTTTCACTGTGGTTTTCTGTAGGTATAGAAGCTGGATTACATACAATGTTAGACTAGCACCATCACATAGGCCTGATTTTAACATTGTCACTGTGGACTTTATAGAGGATGATAGCATCATTGTATGCTGAGAAAAAGATGTTGGGAGAAGTGTCTGACACAGATGTGGAGTCACATCTCAGTGAAAAATTGTGTCAATTATATTATTTGAATGATCACACATTCAAGATGATGGCTGGCAGATTAGAACCCCTAACTATCTAGTTAATAGTGTCAGAATGCACTTTATAGAAAACATCACCAGTGTATGTTAACCAGAAGATGTTTATAGGAGTGCCTGAGACAACTGTTGGCTCATATGTCATTTTAAAATTGTCACCAGACTGATTTTTGAACGAAGACACATGCACAAACACCAGCTGACTTAGTGCGATTATTACTCCTATCTAACTACGTATGGAGCACAGTACTTAATGCAAGCACCGCAGCACAAGTCTGGCTTAGACCATACTTTATACCTAATGACATCAGCAGTATCTGGTGAGAAGAAGATGGTAGTAGCAGACTCTTACATGTTGTTCTAAAATGGCCTCTAGAATGTGAACACAAACACACACCAGTTGACACCAATTAGACTAGAACTCCTACCTATTTGCAGAACACAGAGCTTAATGCAAGTACCACAAAACCAGTCTAGATTTGGTAGTGTCAGACAGTATTTTATAGCTGATGACATCAGCAGTGTTTGGGGGAGAAGAAGATGGCAGTAGAAGTGTCTCACATGCTGTTCTAAAATGTGACCTAACTGAACACAAACACACACCAGTTGGCCACAGTGAGACTAGAAATCTTACCTAACTATCTGTGGAACACAGAACTTAATGCAAGTGCCACAGAAAATGCCTTCCTTTCAAAGTGTCAGACAGCACTTTATAGCTGATGACATCGGCAGTGTCTGGTGAGAAGAAGATGGTACTACGAGTGTCTCACATGCTGTTCTCAAATGGTCTCTAGAATGTGAAATAACTGAACACAAAAACACCAGCTGATCAGAGTGAAACTTAAACCCCTACCTGACTCTCTACAGAAAAAAGTAATTAACACAAGCACCATACTGTCATACAACACTTTATAGCTGATGACATTAGCAATGTCTGGTTAGAAGAAGGTGGTTGTAGGAGATTTTCACATGTTATCCTAAAATGGTCTCTAGAATGTGAACACAAACACACACCAGTTGACCACAGTAAGACTAGAATCTCTACCTAAGTATTTTTAGAACACAGAACTTAATGCAAGTGCCACAGAACAAGTTCGGATGTCATAGTGTCAGACAGCACTTTATATATGATGACATCAACAGTGTCTGGGGAGAAGAAGATAAGTGTTTCATATGCTATTCTAAAATGGTCTCTAGAATGTGAACTAACTGAACACAAACACACTAGTTGACCACAGTGAGACTAGAACCCCTACTTAACTGTCTACAGAAAAGAATACTTAATGCAAGCACCCTACTGTCATACACTTGATAGCTGATGACATCAGCCATGTCTGGTAAGAAGAAAATGGTAGTAGGAGTGTCTCACATGCTGCTCTAAAATGGTCTCAAGAATGTGACCTACGTGAACACAAATTAGCACACACCAGTTGACCACAGAGACTTACTATCTATAGAATACAGTATTTGATGCAAACACCACAGCACAAGCCTGCCTTTCATGCTGTCAGACAATACTTTGTAGCTGATGATATCATATGTTTGGGAGAACATGTTAGGAGGCCTGTGTGAAATGGCTGTGCAGACATGTAAAACTGTAAAAAGTATTGTTATCCATGGACTTGGCTGTGGACAGTAGGACAGAGGCTCATGCTCTTCTGATTATGCGCATACAAAGGTTGACTGCAATGAGATTAGAACCTGTATATAACTAGCTACACAATGCACACAAAAAGGGTAACTTCAGGGAAATTAGAATCCTTACCTAACTACTTACACACACACTAGAGAATACAGTACTTATCCCAACTGCCATGGTGCAAGTCTGAGTTTTACACTGTTACTGGACACTTTATAGTGGATGACATCGTTAGCATTGCATATTTTGGAGAAGACGTTTATAGGCCTGCATGAAATGACTGTGTAGGCATGTACAACTGTAAAAATGTTTGTTCAGCATGGAATTGGATTGCTGACACTATGATACAAACTCACGCTCTTCTGACAATGCACACACACACACACACACACACACACACACACACACACACACACACACACACACACACACACACACACACACCAGTTGACTGCAGTGAGATTTGAACCCCTGCTTAACAAGTCTCACAAGCTAAAAAATGCAGTATTTTATACAAGTGTCACAGCACAACTCTGACCTTTACACTGTTGTTGGGCACTTTATAGCAGATGACATCATCATTGTATGTTTTGGAGAAGATGTTGGGAGGCCTGTATGAAATGACTGTATAGGCATATATGACTGTAATACTTTGTTCCCCATGACAATTGATAGCTGAGAGTAGGATTAAGACTCATACTCATCTGACTGTGCACACACACTTATACATACAGACACACACACACACACACACACACACACACACATGCACACACGCACACACGAAGACACAACACACACACACACACACACACACACACACACACACACACACACACACACACACACACACAATTTGGCTGTTGTGGTATGTTAACCGCCACCTAACTATGTTGTTACCATCTACAGAACACAGTAGTTAATATTTGCAACATCAAGGAAATATGCTTTTCCCTTGTCATAGTGGTCTTTATAGATGGTGACATCGTCATTATATGATGCAAGTAACATATCCTGTTATGAGAGTGGTGTGCAAAGTGTGGACATTGGATTTTCTGTTTTGGTTTCAATGTGCAGATGTACTTTAAAAGACAACTTCTTAAACTAGATGCAATAAGCTGTTAAGAACGCATGGTGCAAAACTGAGACAGATGCACCTGCTTTTCAATATGTTGTATACATTGCATACTTATAGTGTCACACGCACACACACACACACACACACACACACACACACACACACACACACACATGTTTTGTGATCAGCATTGATATAACTGTGGATGTACATGTGTTCATATTTGTGATGAATTCATGTCCACATTAAGAGATGCATAAGACAATTTCAATGTCTGTTATCAGTATAAAGCTTTAGATGAAACAATGCAGTTGTGCTCTTTAATTATTGTAGTGTAGTTGACATTTGGGAACTATTACTGACATATCCAATTTCAAGTGCATGGGTACAGGTCACACATGAGTCTGAGTAAATATTTGTTCAGCCCCTAATGTGTCCCTTTTCCTTTGGTTGTGTATTTACATGGATTTTAATGGGATGTAGACTAACTGGGAAATAAACATAGTAATACATACCATTAGCTCTTTAATGAGTACACCACTCAGCAACTGGTTTGCATGATTAATGGCAAAGTGGTTGTGCATGCGAGATTCCCCTTTAATGAAAACAACTTGAATATGAGAAGTACTTATGCATATAGGCTGTGTTAGAACTAACTGACAGATACTATGGTGTTCATACTGTAGTTTATATATACACTGGAAATGTGTCATAATTTTTATGATATGAAGGACTATTGCTATCAACTTCCCTGTTTGCATGTAGTTAAGCAACAAGCAAATTTAGTTATTTGCTTAAATGGTAAAATAGTAATATTTTTATTGGTTTACCTTCTGTCATGCAAAGCATGCTCAGTGAACAAGTACAGCCATCAGGACCCTGAACAGTACTGAATGCAAAAAAACACATCTTCTGCCTGGCTTTCCCTCTGGTAGTAGGTGTAAAACCAGTGATCTCATGCTGAGAGTACAAATAACACAGGGTTAGAATCTAACTCAGTCTAATTTTTTTAAACATATTGTCAAGATGGCATTACAGAAGTAAATGTGATAATTCCTGCAATATGAGAAGCTATGACTACAGTGAAGTACTGTATTAAAATAAATGTAAATCAAGTGATTTATGTCAACAGTACACCTACAGATGTACATTGTTATACATTCAGCAGTCTAAGTAAATGTTAGATTGAATGTTTCATAGTACTGCCTTTACTCTGATGTAGCTATGTGTTTCCTCAGTGCAGTGAGTTTAAGCAGCATTGCTCAAAGTTAGCCAACTCCACAATGCTATATGACATGAAGAGCCATTTGCTGTCACTCAGCATTGGTGTGTGATGCCAAACTCCATGCAAACACAGAGGACAAAAAATAAAAGGCTTTATTAGGGGGCAGTTATGCCATGTGTGTGGTTTGTGATTCTAATTTTGACTAGATTAAAGGTGTTAAAATGGGGTAGATAAAAAAGTGGTGAAATGGAGGGCAATCAGGGGAAGAACAAAGGAAAGGCAATATAGGAATGTGCAGAAGGCAGTTAGGAAAGAACCATAGCTATCCACTTTTTCAACTGTGTAATAAGAACTTGAATATAAAATTGAATCAATTTGGACTGTCACCACAACCAGATGGGTGACAACAATGCAGTCATGTAGTATAGCCAATTGGACAATTCAAGTGTGCCAAGAAGACACATGTGTGAAGTGGAGAGCTACATATGTGACAATGTTTTTTGTGGGGGGACAAGTGCCCATTTTTTGATTTTCAAAAATAAATAAATGTTGGGAAGGGATGTAGGAATGTCAGGAGCAGGTAAATTGGGTAGGTGAGGAAGCAGGTGCAGACAAACAGAACAAACATGATAGAGACAGGCATGGTGAGGGACACAAAAGGTTGGGGGACACCATGATTGGGGATAGGGAGGTGACATCAGATGCACATGCTCATCAAGCATGGGGACAATGAGAATCTAGTTCTCATCCTCAGAACAGTCATCACTGTCACCTTCCTTAGCTTCTGTTAGAGTGCTTGACATTTTGGTTTTCTCTGCATTCCAAGAAGCATGTTCTCCATACAGCTGAGATACATTCTACAATCTCATGCACCATGCCTGGCAGCTCCTGATGGATGACATAATCCCCACCTCCACCAGTACTCCTGGACTGTACCACTGCATCAGCTGCCAGGGTAATGCTACCTGATGTTGAGGGCCCAGGCAGTGCAGGCACTGCAGAGGCAGTACTGCCAGGTTGGGTCCCAAGTGTGCTGGGCATTGATGCGGCAACTGTTAGAGGCATGGCAGGCTGAGCTTCACTGGTTGACCTACCTCTCTGTGCTGGAAATCATTTTGTCAGTTGTCAGAAAGTTATAACATCAGAACTGTGTGATCAAACATATAAAAATACAAAAGAGATAAGGGGTGGAGTAAGAGAAAAAAAAGAAAAAGATAATTAGAACTATATGTCACATAAAATAAATTACTACATTAAAAGTATATTTTTACTTTTACATTAACTGCACTTTTTAAAAATCCAAAATAGGGGTGAGAATTGTTTCAAATAATCCTTGCAATATGGATATATTGCACATATGCTTTTAAAAAATCAAATTAAGTTAACAACATGGTATTTATGCCAATTTTGTTGAAATTAATATTTAATATTTTTTAGTATATATTTGCTGGATTTGAACCAAAATCATCTGAATACACTATCACATTTGAGTCCTATAATTATCGTCAGTTGCAGAATGAAGCATGCATGCTTGATTTTTCAGTTAAAATATGCATTCTTAATTTGTTAGTAATGTATAGAAAAGCAGTACTTTTAATAAAGTAATTGTTAACTTGTGCTGCATACATACTCCTTGCTTCTCTCAATCTTTCTAAGCATTCTGCATGTGCCTCCCAGTTCGCTGAAATCTTCTAGGCAACTGTAAAATAAAGAGGAGAGAAAAAGAGGAGAGCATTTTGCATACCAGTCTTGGATATCTCCAGCTTTCTGTATAATTTAAAGTAGTTTTATTTGTATATGTACACAACTGTGGGATGTCAGCAATCCTAAACTCATCCAGCCACTCACTGAGTTGTTCTTGCTTGTGCCTTTTCAGGTGTTTGTAATGGTGTGTAAAATGCCAGTCGCACTAGAGATAGCCCTGGCTTGACTGTTCCAAGCCTCAGATTTATATTGAGACCTGGTATAGTCTCACTGCAAAAGCCTATGGTTGTGGCACTTTACAAGGAATGCATTTAACATTCTGTACTCCTCTACCATGGGCACCCGCAGGCAGGTGCAAGGCAGTGCACTTGCACCCCCCTGGATTTTTTACTTTGGATTTTCTTTTTTTTATGGTGTCACAGTGTTGGTGATTTTACATGTATTTATTAAAGTTCCTACATCCGTTTGACTCTTTGTGGCTACTGGTGCTTCTTTATGAACTTGGTTTACTTTTTTTTTTTCATTAAAACTGCATCGCAGAGGTTCTGAGCCTGAGGAAATGCTGATATGCTATTGGAGGTTGCAATTATATGATGCATATGATGAGCAAGCCTCAATTCCTCCTCAAACCGCATCTCCCGCCTTTACAACTGTTAACAGTTGTGCAGTGGAGCGTAGAGACAAGGGTTATCCGGATTGCTAGTGTGGATGAGATTTGTATATTTTTGTGACCAGAAAGAGCTTTTTCCTCTTTTTATCGGATTCAGACTCATGTGTGCAGCAATTAAGGTATGTTCTATCACAAGAAAGAAGCTCCTGATATATTATTTTTTACACAGAAAAGATGAATCAATGTCAGCTAAGCTTCAAGCTTGGTGCCAAAATGTTAAAGTGGCAAATTTGAGACAAATTGAGTAGTTTCCGCTCTTTACTAAAAAATACTAAGGAAAATTTCATACAGACATTTCTGTTTCAGTCTAAGCATATCTTCCTTAACAGTCAACATATGCTCTTGAGCGATATGCAATAGGATGTTTTCTAGCATAATTATTTACTGCACCACATGACTGGCATAAACAATTACCATCTAGTATTGGAAGGGTTTATTACCATATTATTATACAAATAAACCTGCAGTTCAGGAATTGTAGTTTCTAGCCTAGTAGGATGGCCTACTTGCAATTTAGTAAGCAGGCATATAATATGTCAAGGGTATTGTGTGTTGCACAGAGCCACTAATGTATTAAATGGTGCTCCCTAATCCTGCATTACAAGATGTACTGCACAAAAAAAAAAAGAAAACTCAGGTATTCCATTTATCCATGTACATGTTTTAATTTAGAGCTCTCTCTCTCTCTCTCTCTCTTAGACGTAAGTGAACTGTTATTTGATAAAATGCTTGTCGAATAAGGTCTTACACAGTGTACATACATTTCAGGAAATGGGTATCTATTATGCTATATATGTGTTAAGGTAAGGCTATAAGGGTTATGCTGGGATTTTTTTCACACTGTGATACGAAAGGTATACCTTGATGTAATGTAAATGGGTTATACACATCAAAGTACTTTAATGTTTGTGTTAAGGAATTTATTTAGTACTTTTATGTTATTCTATGTTTAAGGTCAGCAGGACTAAGACAGAATATATGTGTGTGAATGAGAGGGAGGATAGAGGAATGGTGAGGATGCAGGGAGTAGAGGTGTCGAAGGTGAATGAGTTTAAGTACTTGGGATCAACAGTTCAGAGTAATGGTGAGTGTGGAAGAGAGGTGAAGAAGAGAGTACAGGCAGGATAGAGTGGGTGGAGAAGAGTGTCAGGAGTGATTTGTGACAGACGAGTACCAGTAAGAGTGAAAGGGAAGGTCTACAAGAGGGTAGTGAGACCAGCTATGTTATATGGTTTGGAGACAGTGGCATTGACAGAAAGGCAGGAGTCAGAGCTTGACATGGCAGAGTTGAAGATGTTAAGATTTGCACTGGGTGTGACGAGGATGGACAGGATTAGGAATAAGTATATTAGAGGGTCAGCCCAGGTTGGAAGGTTTGGACACAAAGCCAGAGAGGCAAGATTACATTGGTTTGGACATGTGCTGAGGAGGGATGCAGAGTATATTGGGAAAAACATGCTAAGGATGAAGCTGCCAGGTAACAGGAAAAGAGGAAGACCTAAGATAAGGTTTATGGATGTGGTAAGAGAGGACATGCAGGTGGTTGGTGTGACAGAGCAAGATGCAGAGGACAGGAAGAAATGGAAACAGTTGACCTGCTGTGGCGACCCCTAACGGGAGCAGCCGAAAGAAGAAGAAGAAGAAGAATGTTATTCCATGTTTCTTGCACTAAGAAAATGAGGTGTGTGTGTGTGTGTGTGTGTGTGTGTGTGTGTGTGTGTGTGTGTGTGTGTGTGTGTGTGTGTGTGTGAGAGAGAGAGAGAGGGAGAGATAGACAGACAGAGTCAGAGAGAGAGAGAGAGAGAGAGAGAGAGAAATGCCCTACCCTAGTTAGATCTAACAGGTGGAATTTATTTTCAAGTGCTTTTTCAAGGAGTTGTGAGCTTCAAGGGAAGCAAAGGTTAATGCTGCTCATGCTAAGTCTGTTTAAAATGTGCATCTGTTTTGTTTAGCAAATGGTATCATTATTGTGCTATAGAAGTTTAAAACAGTGTTAGCACAGCAGGTAGCATACTTGCATCTTGATGCAAAGGGCTGTAGGTTCTATTCCTACAGCATGTACATTTGTATTTTAAGGGGGTATGGTAATGCAGTCCTTAGTATGTCATCCTTTGGATGAGGCACCTAATAACTATGAACCTGTTTTTCAGCTTGCCACCCATTCCCTATTGCAATATACCAGCTTACCATTTTACTTTAATGCAACACATGTGATTTATTCTTCAAGGACAACAGGCACTGAATTTGTAAATGAAACACTGAAATATAAAGTTGTTTAACAGCAACAACTCTTCACTGGTTTCAAATCTCTTTAATGTGGAATTATTCAGATGACTTTTACTTCTGCAGAGATTCTGCATATTGATTGATATTGGTGGATTGTATTGATAGATGTTTAACTGGCCTTTTATGGTTGAAATGTTCTGAATTGGGCAATTTGTCATTATTGGTTCATATGTTTTGTTTCATTGCTTACTGGAAAAAATGGTCAAAACTATAAAACACACTCTCTAAGTGGTGCTGTATTAACAAGGATATAAATTCATATATATTGTAATTAATACAATCAGGAAGGTGAGTCAAAGCAGTTATGCATGCTTCTGAAATATGTGCAAGGGGCTATGATTTGAAAACAGTCCAAAGGTAAACTTAACCTGCCACTGGCCAGATTCATTTTCTCTGAATGCAGGTTTCAATGCTGTTTCAGTGAATGTGAGTTTCAAAGGTAGAGAAGTTTTAATGCTAGGTCTGTTTTCATTATAAGACTATTGCTTTGTTTAAGTTTAGCAAATGTCTATCAGTGTTTGTGCTATAAAATAGGAAGTTACTAGGCTATTGGCTTTGAAATAAAAGTTGTAAATTAAAACCAAATATCTGTAATCATTGTAGAAGTAAAGGCTAAAACAGTATGCACACTGAAAGTTTTGAACAATGTTTATGGCAACTGGGGAGAAATAGCCAAGTAATGGGATACTGGAATGGCTGTGTGTGTGTGTGTGTGTGTGTGTGTGTGTGTGTGTGTGTGTGTGTGTGTGGGTGGTGGTGTTTTTAAGGGGGCGGTGCTCCGGGTTTGCACCCCCCTGCAAAAAATCCTGTGGGCTTCCTTGTCCTCTACACCCCATTTTTGAGCCCGATATTGGGCAAATTCTTTCCTAGCTCCTGCCATGTCTGCACAGGTCATCTAACAACAGTTAAAGTGTTGTCACAACAATTTGTGATATTGTGTTTTATGAAAAGTATGCAAACCCTCAGAACCATGCTGACCACACTTGCGCAATGGTGCATACAGAGCTACTTTGCTAAACAGAGAGGAAGGCAGTTTATAAAATAGGAAGGGTAATGTGACAGTTGTCATTAATTTATGGCTTGTTTATTGCTATACCTGTTAGATGACTTGACTTCTAAGACATGTATGGAGTTGATAAATTTTGTGACTTGACACAATTTTTGTGTGGCTTTACACATTGATAAAAGTAATTTGTACAATGTGGGATTCAAACCTATGTAAAATAATGAACACATAATCTTTCATATAGGTGTTTTTTTCCTCCTTGCCACAGAGTAAGTGTTTGTCAGATGTGCTCATTAATTATATAGAAACATTAAAGACTGAGTGGTTATCCATGTATGTGTGTGAACAGACAAGGTCTTAGTTTATGTATTCTCATGTGTGATGCAGTAGAACTGTATGACAATATAGTGGAAATGAATTTATTTGTATTACTTGAAGGAAAGACTTCCAAGTTCTGGGTCAAACCACACAATACATTCAATTTTTCACCTAGACTTATGAGGGTTGTGTATATGGCTATGGCTATCACTGAAGTAGGCTGTCTATCCCAAAGCAGAAAAGAAACTTTTAATTACAGAAACATAATTGTCAGGATACCCCAGTCACACATATGATTCTCATGATGTTCACCACTATATATAGTTAGTGATATGTATAATTGTCTTTATATTGTTAATTTTTATTAAAAAATGAGGGGAAAAGCATTAATAAAATTTAGACTTTGCTAAATTAGAAACCTTCACATGTACTGTAGCCACAAACTTAGATCAGTTGTGTCAGGGAATACAGGGCAGCAGGAGTATTTTTTTAATTCATTACTGTCCAGAGTTCACATTGCCACATAGGACATGTTTATCAGACATGCTCATTAGTTATATAGACACAATAATGAGCTGAGTGGTTAACCATGTATGTGTGTGACATGACAGTTCAGAAAAAAATGTTAATTGCAGAACCATAACTGTGTTGATACCCACAGTTTGATATATAATATATATGATATGATGTGGATGCTCAATCAACCTGCTATACATAGTTATTCTTGTATACAATTAGTTTATATTGTTAATTTTTATATAAATTACAGTGGAACAGAATTAATAAAACTTGGTTTACTGGTTTAGTACCCTGGCTCACCTGCATTGTGGGCATTAACTTACACCTATTGCCTCAGGGAGAGTTGAACAGCAGGTATATTTTTTACACTCATTACTGTGTATGCCTGCTGACCTATGTGCAATGTTTCTTAGTGTGTTTATGCAATAGAAGACCATACATTTAACAATTTATCTTTTTTGAAATTGAGAATGTCTCTTTATTGTCTACAGGTGTTGTAGAACTGCAAATTGTGTATGCATGCTGACTGCCACACAACACCGTTTAGTGCATTTGCACAACTGAAAGCAAAATAAGTAACTATGTATCTTTTTGAAATTGAGAATGTCTCTTGTCTCCAGCATTATGCTGAGTTAGTGCAGAGGTAAGCAACATGCAAATGAAGCAGGCAATGGTCAACATATATTATTATTGTAAAAACTGGTTATTAACTTTTATCAGAAAATGAAAATGTGGGACTTGAACCATGATCCATACATCCTATGTGCTGTGTGCTTCATTGGGTTTACCAGACGTGCTACAAACATAGCTAAGCCACAGCTCAAATTAGATAGTTAAATTACAGCTCAAATTTATGCTGTCCTTATTGCTATAGAATCCATTAAATTTAAAATATTTATATGTTTCTCCCTATTTGAGCTAAGCTGCACACTGCACAAAATTAATATTGATAGAAAATTATAAAATACATTTTAAGACATTAGAGATGTTTACACAACTCTGGATTTGAACCATCTTACTAATCAATTTACAAAACACAATGTGTCTTATCACTCTTTGCTACAGAAACAACTTTGCAGCAGGAAAGCAGATCATATGCATACAAGCTGTGACGCAGCTCCTCTGGGCCATTAATCAAGGAGTCTGAATCCTCACGACTGACACCAGTGAGGGACGCTCACTTGGAACAAAAATAGATACACATAGTATTTCCAGATGCAGTTCTCTGCACCACACACAATTTCCCTTAAGAGCACACAGAGAACACATTAAGTATGGGGTCTGGATTTTCTTCTCTCTCTCTCTCTCTCTCTCTCTCTACAGGCCCTCAATATCACTTCCCACTGCCACAGCTGTAGAGTTGAGTCCTCAACTGAGTGTCCTAGGTCAAGCCCGTCACCACCCTCTCTGTGAAATCAGTTCTCTGTGTCCCTGCTCCAAGTAGCTCACATACACACACTCTCTGAGGTTGGATTTACACACACACACACACACACACACACACACACACACACACACACACACACACACACACACCTGGGAAAGACTGGCACAGATTTACTAGTTATGCCCCTCTGCCCAGACTTTAAGGTAGATACTGCCACCAGGACACTCCAAAGCCAGCTACTCCAAAGCTATTACTAGGGTATCCAATTATACTGAGTAAAATTAATAGTAATACAAATGGTAATGTTTGACCAATGCAATAAGGTTTTCAGGAGTGGCCACATTGTCACCAAATAAAAATAAGTACTATCAAAATTTAAAATATTCTGTAAAAGACCAGCCACAATGAAAAGTTTAAATATATTTAATAATAAATAAAAAAGAACATGAACATTCTCAGGATCTACATACAATAAACACCAGAGTTTCATTCACAGGAAATATTAAAAATAACACAGATGGATAGATTCACACTGATACTTAAAAACAGTAGCTAACTAATTTCACTATATTTTCCTGACTGATCGAAAGAATTACTTTTTCCTATTTACTTAATAAAGCAAGGCAAGATGAAGTGGGTGAGTGATCCTTCCATCTAAGGTTTCAAAAACAGACTGCTCTGAGACTTTTGTTTAATCTAGTATTGAAACATCATTTCAGTGCTGGATTACAGAACAGCATCACATACATCTGGTCATCTCAGTTCTGGTTCCCATACTCTCCCCTCTAGAAAGTGAACCAGAATCTCACACACACATCACACAGACAGAGCTTTGCTAAGATGTGTTATAGCATCTGGAAGCCATAAAACCATTTCAAAATTTCCACCCTTTCATGGTCGCAATTAGTTCACTGCTAAGGACAATACAACAGGATTCCTAGTCTTTGTTTTCACAGACATTTTGTCTCTGGCTGCAATCAGAACTGTAAGATGCAATCTTTATGACTTCAGCCAGGTAATTTAATTTCAGACTATTTTTCAAAGTTATCTGGGCTACGATTAATCTCTTCTCTTCAAGTAGCTTCTGTTACAATATATTAATTTCCACAGTTACAACACAGTCTGACATGCATGTATATTTTTCTTTATGTCCATCAGGACCCACTGTTGGTACATTTTTTAACATACAATTCTTTATAAAACTCCAGCTAGCTATGCTGGCATATATTACATAGCCACTGCCCTACTTCACCTGGCATAGCTGGCAATACGTCACATCATCACACAAGCAAATCCCATTTCCTCCACAGTATTAACAAGACATACACTTATACACTCTCATTTGATTGTACATGTGTGGGTTATGTATTTAGAGCAATGACTGATCACACAACTTCTTATGAACATGCAGCTCTGTCTTCTCATTGTATTGTCTTCATTCCTCTCTTATCTGTGCTGTACTCTCAGACATGCAGTCTATAGTGAATTTTGTGTTACTCTTCTTATAATGTACAATAAAAATGCATGATAGCGAAAAGCATTTGTCAGCAAAGGTAGGAGAGTTTGGCTATTAGTGAATAAATATGCTGTTTAGTTCCATTTAAAAGCTTGCCAAAGTTACTTCTACATGTTGTAAGTGTATCTTGGATGACACAGCCAATGCAGGTAAGTTAGTCTGAACCACTGTTGTGTCTTCCTGCTCCCTTCCACTAATCATTCATAATTGCAATGCATTAGTAACTAACAGTGAGGTAGTGCCTACACTATGTTTACACCTGCTACACAAAGTCAAGAGTTTGCTATTCAGCAATTCTAAGGACTTCATTCCTCATTTGCTACTTTACCATGCTCAGAGGCCTGAATTTACATTATAAAAAGTTAACTGTGTAGCTAGGGCACTTGAAGGTGAGGAGACTTGTGTATTTGAGCAAAAGAGACAATTGCTATTCCTTTTGATTTATCTGCAGAGAAGGCTTTCAATTTTGCTAAGGTATGATTGTATTTTTCAGGTGCTGATGGCTGTCATTGTTAACCTGGGCCTCAACCAATCTGGTATGAAAATCTGTATTGTTGTCCACATATGTCATTTGGCAAAAGTTTTACACCGGATGCCCTTCCTGACGTGACCCTCCCCATTTATCCAGGCTTGGAACTGGCATGAAGAAATGCACTGCCTTGTGCATTCCCATTTTTGGGTGGGATTGTCAGAGAGATAAAGAAAGTAGATAGGAATATAAGGAGATGAGGCATATACGGTGAAGAGAGAGGTGGCAAAGGCCAAGGATAAGGTCTATGGAGAGTTGTATGAAAGGTTGGAGGGAGAAAAGGACCTGTACTAATTAGCTAGACAGAGGGACTGAGCTAGAAAGATGTTCAGCAGGTAAGGGTAATAAAGGATAACAAGGGTAACATACTCACAAGTGAGGTGAGTGTGTTGAGCAAATGGAAGGAGTACTTTCAGGGGCTGATGAATGAAGAGAATGAGAGAGAGAACAGGTTGGATGATGTCAGGATAGTGAATCAGGAAGTGCAACAAATTAGCATAGAGAAAGTAAGGACACATATGAAGAGTATGAAGAATGGAAAGGCTGTTGATCCAGATGACACACCTGAGGAAGCATAGAAGTGTTTAGGAGAGATGGCAGTGGTATTTTTAACCAGATTGTTTAATGAAACCTTGGAAAGTGACAGGATGCCTAAGGAGTGGAGAAGAAGTGTTTTGGTATTGATTTTTGAGAATAAGGGTGATGTGCAGAGCTGTAGTAACTACAGAAGGATAAACCTGATCAATCACAGCATGAAGTTATGGAAAAGAGAAGTGGATAGTAGTTTAAGAAGGGAGGTGATAATTAGTAAGCAGCAGTATAATTTCATGCTGAGAAAGAGCACTACAGATGCGATGTTTGCTTTGAGGGTGTTGATGGAGAAGTATAGAGAGGGTCAGAAGGAGTTGCATTGTGTCTTTGTGGACTTTCAGAAAGCATATGACAGGGTGCCTAGAGAAGAGTTGCAGTACTGTATGAGGAAGTCAGGAATGGCTGAATAGCATGCAAGAGTGGTACAGGATATGTACGAGGGCAGTGTGACAGTGGAGAGGTCTGTGGTAGGAGTGACAAATGTGTTGAAGGTGAAGGTGGGATTACATCAAGGATAAGTTTTGAGCCCCTTCTTATTGGCAATGGTGATGGACAGGTTGACAGATGAGATCAGACAGGAGCCCCCGTGGACTATGATGTTTGCGGATGAAATTGTGATCTGGAGTGAGAGTAGGGAAAAGGTAGTGGAGACCCTGGAGAGGTGGAGATATTCTCTAGAGAGGAGAGGAATGAAGGTTAGCAGGACTAAGACAGAATATATGTGTGTGAATGAGATGGAGGATAGAGGAATCATGAGGATGCAGGGAGTAGAGATGGTGAAGGTGGATGAGTTTAAATCCTTGGGATCAACAGTTCAGAGTAATGGTGAGTGTGGAAGAGAGATGAAGAAGAGAGTATAGGCAGGGTGGAGTGGATGGACAAGCATCTCAGAAAATGATTTGTGGCAGATGGGTACGAGTAAGAGTGAAAGGGAAGGTCTACAAGAGGGTAGTGAGACCAGCTATTTTACATGGGTTGGAGATGGCGGCATTGATGAAAAGACAGGAATCAGAACTGAGGGTGGCAGAGTTAAAGATGTTAAGATTTGCATTGGATGTGATGACGAAGAACAAGATTAGGAATCAGTATATTAGAGGGTCAGCTCAGGTTGGACGGTTTGAAGACAAAGCCAGAGAGGTGAGATTGTGCTGGTTTGGACATGTGCTGAGGAGGGATGCTGGGTATATCGGGAGAAGGATGCTAAGGATGGAGCTGTCAGGAAAGAGGAAAAGGGGAAGGCCTAAGATAAAGTTCATGGATGTGGTGAGAAAGGACATGGAGGTGGTTGGTGTCACAGAGCAAGATGCAGAGGACAGGAAGAAATTGAAACAGATGATCCACTGCCACAGTAATGGGAACAGCTGAAAGAAGATGATTGCATTTTTCAAATACATTCTAGATTTTGTAACACATTGCAAATTAAATTACATATATGCACTAGAAAATGGGATGTTAATCTGTGTGCACTTCTTATACTTCACAGTTGGCATAGGCATTTTTGGTAGGCATTTAGATTTGTGAGATAGACAGGCTATTAACTTTCATCACAAGTGTTATTGTTAAAATTATTATTTTACAATGTTCTTTGTTATTACAGGGAAATGCAATGTACTATGTCAATGATAGAGGTGTGGTGCTTTTGAGATGTCCCAGAGACACCTCCAGGGGAGTGGTGGGAACAGTGAGAGGTGACTGGCAATCATATAAAAATTGACTTTTCTGTTGTAAATGTGTACACATTGTGCGAATTGTGTTGAAAGCATATCTACCAACTGAATTATGTGGTATTCCTTGGTTTTTACAAACCTTAATTTGTTTGTTGTTTTGGGGATTGGGGAGCCACTACCATTTGTGCGTTGCCATAACAAAATTGTGTTTCAAGTGCTTTTCTCTTGAAAATGTGTAGTCATTCTGTTATTTCAGGGGAAACAATACATTACTAAAGTGGCATTCCTTGCTTTGGACCAAACATTGGTTTTGTGCATGAGTGTGAAATGGTACAACCAACTGAAATATGTGTTTCCAATGCCTATTGTCAAAAATATGTTTACATAAGCAGAAATTTAGTTAGGTGATATTTATGGGTTGTATCCTTCTCTGTTTTATGTCAAATAGGATTATGACACCCATGTGTACAGATCCACATAAACCCTCTTTCAGTGACTCAGAAAATAATGTCATAGTGCAGATGTTCAGGCATCATGGCCCCTGTCTGCATGAGAGAGATGTGGGAAAATGACTGACAGAATGCAAATTTGGAACAAGTTGGTGAACAATGTCAATGCGGTAGGGGGTTGCACCAAGACTTATAATCAGGTGCATTATAGGGCCATTGATATGATTTCCTCAGAGGACAGTAGCTGCAATTGCCCATGAACAGCGGCTATGGGGGGGGGGGGCTGCTAATGAGCCCCCACTGACAACAAATGAAAAGTTCCTGTCCACTGTCACAGACCCAGAGATCTCACTGGAAACTGCGCACCAACATGTGATTGATGTTTTTGCTGATGTATCTGAGGACAAATATGTGCCAGGAGGAGCTTCCAAGTAAGCTTACATATGGCAAGGTTTAGATTCGCTTTTATAGTAAAATATATAAACATTTAAGTAATATATCCCGTGGAACTTTTTTTTTGAACCTATTGATAAATTAATAGATATAACAAAACACTTGTTTGTTACACATGGGCTGTGGGTGGATGTGTCAGCCGAGTTTCAGTTAAAACTATTTTTAATGGACATATAGGCAAAATTGTGTACTTGCTGTTCCACTGTGTTATTCCCATTGTGATGTTTAATTTGCATTCTTACCTCACTTCATTTCTTCCAGGACCATCCTCTCTACCAAGTGTTGAGTCATTTGCACATGGTAGGTCAAACATTTTTCTTTGATTATTGATGACCATTTCTCAGATATATGCATTTATTTGTATGTGTGAGATGGGTGTAATGAATGTGTATTGCTGTACTATCTGTGATAGTGGGTACAGTGTTAGTTTATCATATAAATTGTTTAAAATATTTAGTGTAGTATTAATTTTGTTCTTGCATTTGTTGCTTATGGTGATCCTAGCAGTGGAAGTGTTAGACACTTACCACCTAATGTCAGAGTATCAGTAGACTCTGAGAATGATGGTTGCCAAACACTGGCACAGTCAGGAGGTGCAGAGGTAGAATCTGACACTGAAGTTGACATTCAGCCATTCCCTGTAATTTCCCTCAGATACAGTCAGTTTGCCTACTCATACCTATTCCACTAAGCCCTCAGATATTGGACAGGTGGAGGGTGGCACACTTGATCAGGGAAGTGTGGTTACTGTGGCTTTAGTGCTGGTTGACTTTAGCCATAGCCAAAGTGTGGGTGAGGTGCCACACAGGAGGGTTGTTAGGGGTGCTCGGATGAGGCCTGCTGTCCTCCCTCCACCTAATCTTGGTGTGACATTATGTGCCACTTGATGTATGTATAGGGTCGTGGAAATGCAGGCACATTCCACTGGGGCCTCTGAGGACATGCTTAAGGTTGTAGATGTGGCACAGGTTGACATGCATGTCTGCCTCCATCGTTGGCTGATTCAGTGGATCAGATGAATAACATGATGGAACAGGCAGTGCCTGTGATGGTATGTCAGCTGGGAGGGGGGTATCATCCATGTGGATTTAGGTCAGCAACATTATCTGCTGTTAGCCAATGTGGCCATGCCCGATCATGCTGCTGTAGTGGCATTACGTCCACTGCTCCATCACTAGTTGAGGTGTCAGCACCAAGATGTGGCAGGCCATGGGGCTGTGGTTTTGGGTGCATTTGTGAGGACACTCGTCCAGCAGTCATCAGTCAGGTTCAGGTAGCAGCAGCACATCTGACCATGGAACTGGACATGCCAGTGCAACTCCTGGCAGAGGCAGTGCTCATAGTCAGGGCAATGATGATGAACTGTTACCTCTACCATGCATGGGTCACAACTGTCCAACATGCCAGGACATAGAGCTAGCACACAGCTTGACTGTGTTCTTCCAAACATTCACACACATTTCACCTTGAATGCCCATACAGACAGACAGACAGACACACACACACACACACACACACACACACACACACACACACACACACACACACACACACACACACACACACATAACAGGTACATGGGTCATTCATGAGGCTAGCAGCTCATTCTGTCTCATTGTCCATTTGATAAGTTATATAACTTTATGCATGCCTGTCCTTCTTACTCACATGCATTCACTACCGTTTGTGTCAGCCTTGGTCTCCTCCCCTGCAAACAACACCCTAGCCTTGATTCTAACTTTTAGATTCAGGGCTAGATAAGTCTTTTGTCTGATGTACAGGGTGCATAGCTGACTGAGTGCTTAGTATATATATGTGTTTATGATGTTCTTTTTAAAATTGTATTTCTTTCTTATACATTTTGGTATTGTGCGTATCTTTGATGCATGAAACCTATTGGTTGATAAGGAGCATGCATCTAGTCAGTTATTTTCCCCATTTGAAATTCAACATTTACCTTGATAGACCTGCAGTTAAAAGTGTTTTTATTCAGTGTTGGTTCAGTGTGATGCTAGCAGTACACATTTATTATGTGGATAAGTAAAGGTTGTGAGTGTTGCCTTGCATCAGTTTTATTGTATGTATGTGTATAGGATGAAAGTTGTACTCCACGGTGGTCAGCACATGTGCTAGCCATTGCCTCTTGGTCAGGTTTTGGGTATGTTGTACACTCCTACACCCACAGCGGCTAGTGGTTCCCATTTTATTCCTCAGCTATGTGTGGCTGTGGTGACTTTGCCAGTGGTGGTGGGATGTGTGCACCTACCCCTTGGTGTTCCTACTGAAGCTATTTTCTCAGAATAATATTGTGAAGGATAGCACAGACAGTGAAAATTTCATAAAAAGTATGAGGATTGTACTGCAGGGCTCCCCCTGATGTATCTAGGCACTGGAACCATGTCTTCAGCAGCCCAAACACATGCGCTGTGATATTTCTTGAGTGAGCACCTCACTGTAGCATTTTTGGTGTGTGTTTGTGTGTGTGTGCGTGTGTGTGTGTGTGTATGTGTGTGTATGTGTGTGAGTGCGTGTGCGTGTGTGTGTGTGTGTGTGTGTGTGTGTGTGTGTGTGTGTGTGTGTGTGTGTGTGTGTGTGTGCATTTCTGATGGCTGTCATCAGCCATGGTTTGACTGCATACCCTTTTTCACCCAGTAAATGACTCTGTGGGATACCCCCACTAGCAAACCTCTGCTAGAGTTGATTGTGCCAGATATGGGAGTTGTGGTAACTGCTGGGGTTGCCATCACACACATTCAGGATGATTTCCTTAGCAATACACAAAACCTGGCAATTAATGCAGTTGAAGCCTTTCTGTTTATGTATACTCTTTCCTGTTCCTTGGGTGGTGCTTTAATATCAATATGCATACAGACTATGGCACCCAAGACTTCAGGGGAAGTGTGCTATGGAGTAGACATCCTGCATAGTTGTAGCTCTGTTCTCGGGGGTACAGGAAAACTATATATAGCCACTGGCATGCTGTAGCATAGCATTCAGGAATTGATGTAGGATCCTGGATGCTGAAGCCTGTGACACATCCATCATGTCCCCTGTTGGTCTCAGGAAGGTTCCTGTAGCTAATATCCTGAGCGTTACATGAACCTTGGTCCCATAGGTATTGGTTCCCCTTGGTTTGCCCTTGCTCTCAGTGGAGGACGACAGACGTTGCAGAGCTCCTGGAGTGTGTCTGTATCCAACCAGTAGCACTACAGTATTTCCATCTCATGCAGAGCATGAAAAGTTAAACAGGGTTTAAATACCTTCTTCTTGGCTGAGCTCTATCAGCAGCAGCAGTAGCATAGACTTCAACCTGTTGTACATATATATGCAGAAAAGCAACAGCAGCCCCTAAGATTCTTTCCATGTGGAGTAGTTTCCATTGTTGTGTTCCAGTAGATTTTGTAATTCGAGACGAAAACCTACACCAAGTGTACACAATTGCTTAGTAGCTTGTTGAATAGCTCCTCCATCTTGGATTGGTTGGTTAGCAATTACAACTGCTTATGTTGTAATTAACATGTCATAAAGTTTACTGTGTTTCTGCAGCTCTACATGGCATGTAGAGCCCCTTACTGAATACAAATTGAGATGCTACCATATGTACATTACACTATGATGAGCACATGGTTTTAGCACACTGTGTAGGCTTTATTGAATCCACACCTATGTCTAATTTGCTGCAGTTATTTAAACTGTATTTGGTTACTGTATTATTTTTAAAGACTGTAAAATGATTGTTCTTAGAATGTTTTGTAATGCTTTGGGGATTTTTTTCTACGGGCCTCCGCTAAAAATGAACTGCTGCCTGGTTGGACTTTCCTGGTAATCAAATGTCAATAAATAAATAAAAATAATAATAAATAAAATAAGCTGAGCGATTCTTCATTTTTTGCCTAACAGTTACACATACCTGATATTTTCTTGCTGGAAGCACAAAGTAATAAATGTATCATTTACTCAGTAATCCTTACATAATTTTGAAGATTTATCACTTCCTGTGGCCCAGGTAAAATTACATTGATTTTTCTTGTCTGTTTACTAATTATTAAATCTTGTGTCTCGCTGATACCACTACATCTGCACCATCTTCTTACATTTATGATGTTTAAATGTCGGCCTTATCTTCCTAAATAGAACAAGAAACTTTGTGCCACTAGTTGCTATAAACTTGCAAGGGAGAAGTTCTGAATCATTCCACTCACATGTTGCAATACCTTATTCATCTGTAGACTGCTTGATCATATTTTATCATTTATGATCTTCTTTTCATTTGGGCTCAATATCATGGACATGATCATGACATTTATATGAAGTAACATGACAAGTCAGATACTGTCACTGTTTTATAATTTTGTGAACCTTTATTTTCTAACTGCTGCTAACTTGCTTTACAGTGTCACTTGCCTTGGAACTATTACTTGTATTCCATTTAGCAAACAGCTGTAAAATCTTTTCTGAGCTTTTCATTCCACTTCTGTCAGTACAGAACTCTCATGCATCTCATGGAACTCCTTTGTCAATAGAGGTGTCTGTTATTCATTCAAAAAACACTTATATTGGACAGAGATAAAATATACAGCAGAACTGACTCTTGTCAGAACTCAGACTGCCCATTAACCTCCTGGCCTGTACAAAGAAGTAAACAAGTATAAATCCTACTTACAAATGCAAAGACACTCAGGTTTGATATCTGGAAAACCCATTGACTTCATTTTTTTCTAAACCTATTAGTTATATAAAATATAACCTTACTGTGGATTCCTACATTGTTATTAAAGTCAAGTCATAGAAACTACAACCGAATAATTGATGTCCATCCTGCTCTGCAGTATAAGAAATGATCCAGCTCTACAGTGTGTCCACTCTCAAAGTCCTCCGGTTATCATAAGCATATTAGTGTCCACCATCGACTGTGCCTTCCTCATCAGTGCTATCTTAACAATACATCTGTTATTTTTCTTTTCCTGAAAACAGGTCCTTTCCAAAAGAGCAGCTCTGTATACAACCCTTCTGTGGATTATGATGCTCTTTCTAGTCTCTTCTGTGACCCATTATTGTCTTTTTTGTGCACTCAACAGCAGTTAAAACTACTTATATAATTTTATATGATTGACTTTACTACCTTGCTGTACAGTAGCATTCATACTGAGCTTATTTGTCCAGTGCCCTATTTTTTTTTTTATGATTTAGCATAAAAATACAACCTTGTACTGCTGGAATGTAAGGGTCTACTCTATGACTTTGTTTGTTGTTGAGGGTGATGCATTGCAATAAATATTCCATATTTTTTGATCAAGAATATATTGGATATGGGAGTTGTTTTTAAGTCTTTTAATGCCTTCATCAGGTAAAGTAAAAAAAATGTAGTTTAATCTGTAAAGTGTGTGTTTAGTTAGTGACATAAAAAGATCTGTGAACGTGATTTTTTTTGTGTCACGGAAAAGTGTATAACACTTGTTTCTAAAGTTTGCAATTGTTTTCTGCTGGGAAATAACAGGAATTTTACATTGAATGCAGAGCGCAGAATGTATGGCAGCCATGTGAGCCACAAGTTATAACTCGTCTGACCTTTGATTACAAAATCTGTCTCTATCCATAGGCTTTGAAGAGGAAAAGCAGTAAAAGAGGGATTAGAAAATTATGTAAAAGACATAAATAGCTAAGGCCCGGAAACTCTGGACAACTGTACCTGTATTTCCTGTATAAAAGACATAGAAGTTACATATTTAGCTGAAAACATTAATCAACCTTGAGAAGTGCTGCTCTGGATCTTTGACTTACACTTACATAAGTTTGTTTCTCCATACTTTGTCGCATACTGCAATATGCCCCAAAATTTCAGCCATATTAGTTTAAGCCACTGTATTATTTTCATGGAGGAAATAGCAAGGAATAGGCCTGGTTTTCTTTCCTGTAATAATTTCATTAAAAAAATAATAATAAAAAATAAATAAATAAATAAAAAATTATCATTTTCTGTTTCAGTATGCAGTTTCATATTTGTCTGCATACATGACTAAGACAACTGCCTAACCCATTATTTTTGTGTAAACTGTATTATTTATTCAGCTTTAAAAAGTTTGTGGCCAGTCATCAAGTTACTTACTTGTTGTGTGAAAAGAGCATCTTTACTTCTAAAGTGTCCAAGCTGTTGGCAATAATCGCTAATTAATCAGACTATCATGTTACACACTACCAGTTGTGATTATAAGTATGTGGCTTATTAACAAGACAGTATTATCAGCCTTCATTGGAAATGAATGTGCATATGTTTTTGTCTTCCTGTGTGTATTTGTATGTGTGTGTGTGTGTGTGTGCGCGCGTGTGTGTGTCTTTGTTTGCATGTGTGTGTCTGTGTGCTTATATTGTGCATGTGTGTGTATTTATGTGTATCTTTGCTTGTGAAACTAAGAGTTTAAAATACAGTTGCTGTAGCTGAATACTATCATACTTCTCCACAGCCCAGATTTTTGCAGTGTCCAGAATTCTCATTCATATTTTTTGTCAGTTCCTCATAATATTTAAGTTTTTCTTGTGAATTATTGAGAAATTAAATCACTAAATAGTGACATACATTTGAGTTTCAGGCTTCATAACTTTTCAGACAATGCATGTTAATGCAAAACCTGTTATTTTAAGCTTATAAGAGCAATATTTCAAATCTGTCCCTGTTTTTGGGCCTTTATTCCCCATTATTTTTGGCTTTGTCCAGATTTCATGCTCTGAGAAATTCAGGGGTATGATTACTAGTGGTCACTAAAATGTAGAGAGAGGTGTGACAAAGGAAACTAATGAGGTAGGCCAATGATCTGCTCAATGAGATGTTAGTTTGAATTCTATTTTCGGTTGTGGATGTTGAATGTGCATTGCCAGAGCAACAGTGTTTTCTCCCATGACCCAGTTGCACATAGTTGTTTTTATATCTTAGTACCTTTTCATATTTTAATTTGCTTACTATGAGTTGTTTGATCTGAGAGACAACAATCCTGGTGGCCATAGAACTGATACATTAAACATCAGTTTATTGGTGAACAGAGGCTGAACTAAAGCACTATATTCCTTGTCCACAGCACATTCCTCACACTGAATGGCAGTGTGAGGCAATCAATAAAACCACCAAGTCATCTCATCTGTTCACAGTAAGTATAATGCAAGGACTGAATTTCACTTTATGATTTTAAGTAATCCATGATTCTGAGTCCTACAAAATAGATTAATCTGATATTCTCCTTTAGCAAAACAAAGTGGTACATACCAATTCTAGTTTTTAATCCTTAAGTAGTTTGAAAACTTATTAATTCCTTGACCTAGCTCAATTTACATTGTTTCTTTCTTACCATTTTTTTTAATAATTATTAAATAATTACTACCATTGGTGCCTCTGTAGTTGCACCTGCTTCTAAGATCTAGTGCCTTGGAAATGCTGGCTTTCTTTTCCTAGGCAGAACAAAAAAAAAAAAAAATATATATATATATATATATATATATATATATATATATATATATATATATGTGTGTGTGTGTGTGTGTGTGTGTGTATGGGGCTACTTCACATGACTGAAATCTCAAAATACTAAATTTCATTTGACTGAGACCACAATACCTAATTTTCAAAATACTGAAAACCCATTTGACTGAGTCTCATTATACTGAAAGCTTGCAATGCTGAATTTCGAATACTGAATTTTAAGCCATAGGCATGCACACTTGCAACACCAATAACTAACTCTTTCCAAAACTTAAAAACTACTTACTTACCATATTAACAGAAACTGGACAGTATAAAACCAAACTATCTTACAGTACCCACTACTGCTACTGCCAGGAGCACACAAAACATCCACTATATTACTTTAGATACTTCCCATAAAAATGTAGAGACATACCCACATTTAGAAACATTACAACACTACTTTCTGTGAGACTATCGGTATTCTGACAGTCGGCACTTTAAGTTACAGTAATGTGTTTTCATCACAAGCAAGTCACTGGTGAAGGGAAACACACATCATGTCTATGGCTTAAAATTCAGTATTTTAAAATTCAGCATTGTAAGCCTTCAATATAATGAGACTCAGTCAAATGAGTTTTCAGTATTTTGAAATTTAGGTATTGTGGTCTCAGTCAAATGAAATTCTGTATTTTGAGATTTCAATATATATATATATATATATATATATATATAAATTTCAAGGCTGAAATTCTGAATCGACAGACCATACAACTTATAAACTATATGATCAGATTTTTTTCTTTTAAAACATATTATCAGTTTTTACCTCAGTAACTCCAAGCTCATGCAGATGAAGTACATCACAAGTTAATCTATTGCTGTTATACTAGTTTATGAAACTTATATTCTCTAACTACTGCTACCCTGCTTTGCAGTTTTACATCCTGTAGCAATAGGAGGTGTTTTCCATTTGGCATATACCAGTAGAACCTTTTCTGGCTAGTTCATCCCATTTCTCCTAGTACTGCACTCTCATGCAACTGCTTCATTTCTAAAGGATCAGTTGTTCATACAACCAACTACTTACATTTAAAACATATAAAATATACATCAAACCTTACTCTTGTCAACACCCTGTGTTCCATTCTTACCCTTGCCTAATCAATCAAGAAAAACATGTATAAAAGTAAATTACAAACAAAACAAAGTTTTTATTTTATGCCTTTTAAATTAACTGCCTTTCCAGTCCTGAATAATTATGATCTCAGGCAAAAAATCAGCTTTACTGTGGATTCTTACATTCCTGCCTATGTAAACGTGAAATTATAGTAACTGTAACCAGCTACCTGTTAGCCATCCTGTTACAGATTATACGAATGTATCCTTATCTTTAGTGTGTCTGTTTCCAAAATGCTCCAGTTATTATTGCCATATAATTATCAGCCATTAACTGTGCCTTTTCTCTTCACTGCTATCTAAATAATACAATCTGTCATCTTCCATTCTCTGAGAATAGGCCTTTTACAAGAGAAAGCATACAGACATATCCTTTTGTGGAAGAAGGTATGTTTTTTACAGTCTCTTCTGTGACTTGCAGCATCTCTTCTCTCAGCCACCAGTAATTAAAGCTGTTTATTACCACTTATATCATGAGCACTGTTATGTTGCTATACAGTCACATATGGTAAATTGCATGTTGAAATTATTGGTTCTGAGCCCTATTTCATTTTTAATGAGTTAACAGAAAAAAATCTAGTTCAGTCGTCTAATTTAAGCAGATATGTGATCTTACAGTTTAGTCATGCTTATTGGATTTTAAAGTTGTGCATTATGATCAGATGCTACCAGCACTGTCATAATAAAGTGTTGATGTCACAGAATAAATGTCATCAAGTTCATAACAACTGCTGGATTCTAGAACTGTTTATAGTTGGTTAACTTCATTCCTGGACCCAGGCCAGACTATTCAAAATAGAATAACCAGCAGCAGTCTATCCTTTGAGATTCATGGACTTTTTACATATTGTTTCCTGGTCCACTTGAAGAAGTCACTAGTCAAGGATCTGAAGGCAGAATCATAGGAGATGGCTTTGTGAATGTTTGAGTTTGGGTAGGAGAAGCTCAGAATATATTTTTTATTTCTCTTATGCACAGCCATTCTAAAAAGAGATGGACAGATCAAAAAATTAAGGGTGTCTTAGTGTCTGTGTTGTCTTTTTTTCTGAACGAGTGGTGTTTGTGAATAAATATGACACTATTTCCATAGTCAAAAAGTAGGAGATGTATAAGGTTTTGTGATGTCTTTGCACTGGCCCAGCAATCAAGGGGCCTCAATCTTCACCACTAACACCAGCGAGGGGCATTCACATAGGGAAGGATAACAGATACACACACAGTAAAGTACAATTTCCCTTAAGAGCACACAGAAATCACAGTCATTCTGGGGCTGGTTTGTCCCTTTCTCTCCAGATCCCCAAAAAAACTCCCCACTGGCACAGCTATAGGGTCCAGATCTCAACCTAGTGGGCAAGCTAAAACCTCTAGCACCCTCTCTGTCCAACCAATGCTTCTTGTCCCTGCCCAAGTAGCTGATGCACGCACACTTTGAGATATGAGTTATATACACACAGACACTCATGGGGAAGGCTGGCACAGATTCTCCAGCTGTGCCCCCTTTCTGCCCAGTCTAAAAGGTAGTACCAGCTGCCACCACTCACTAATATCAGTTACTAAAAAGGCCCTTAACAAAGGGTGTCCAATTATTACTGTGCAATATTATTTTCAAAATGGTAAGTATGACTGAACAGCAAAGCTTATTGGAGTGACTTGGACAGTATCACTATATACATGCAATGTACTCTAGAGCTTAAATTATATCGACAGAAAACAGCCATGATTGAAAGGTTTAAAAATATGTAATAATAAATAATAAAAACACAAGACAATACTTCTTACTACACAGTGCTAGTCAAGAGTTCAGAGATCACAGAGAAATACTTAAAATAATACAGTAGAAAAGTTCCGACATCAATACAGGAAAAATACTTATCTAATCTTCCTGTTTCCTAGCTATATCTAAAGGAAAACACTGTTCTAAAATAAACTTACATATAGGGCATAGGCGGTGCTTGTAAGCTGGATGTTCTCAAGACAATTGCCAAATGCCCTTTGATTATCTCTCTTTAAATTGATAACACACTGCTGCTTCACATTATATCATTCTTAACAATTCTCTGTTTTCCCAGGCTAACAGAAACTCAGAGGTTAATAGCCCTTTTGATCTTGAAGCTGGTAAGGAAGCCAGAGCAATAAAATAAATTATACATGTAAATTCTAGGCATTAACTCTGGCCTCAAAACAATAGTAAGAATTCCTTCATTTTGACATCTCAGCTCTGAGTTTTGACATCAAACAATTACAGAATGCTTGACTTATCGGCCTTCCTACAGCAGAGTGCACTGTTGTTACATAGTTGCAGTTCCACATTAAACAGCATTTTCTTCAATTTAAGAGAACACGCATGTGGCTTATATTAACATTTACAAATCTGGCTAGGCTGGCAGCCTTCATTTATCTTCACACCCCCCCCCCCTCCCCGGAGAACTCAAGCTAGTTTTTCAAGTGACTCTTGAGAAACATTGCTTGAGAGGGTTAGGTCTGTCTGAGTATATCTTACCCCATTCACTGTCTTGAGAGCCCATCTGCATTGGCATTGCAAGTCCCATTGTGGTGCTGCACTGACATATCATATGCTTGCAACCCTAGGTTCCATCCTACCAACCTGTCATTTTGCTGGCTGGCTCCATGTAACCATGTTAGGGGATTGTGCTCTGTCACTACATTGAATTTTCTTCCTTACAAATAAGGATGAAGCTTCTGCAGTGCCTACACTATTGCTAGACATTCCTTTTCTACAGCTGCATACCATTCCTCACTGGGTTGGAGCCTACAATTGAGATAAACCACTGGGTATTCTTCCCCGTCTGAAGAAATCTGGCTAAGTACAGCCCCCACCCCATGGTTCAAAGCATCCACCTGCACAACAAATTCTTTGCTGTAATCTGGACTGGCTAACACAGGCGGTCCTCCCAAAGCTTCTTAAAGCTTCTGGAATGCTTGCTCGCAATTCTGGGATCCACACTACCTTATCTTGCCTATTTTTCCTTGTCAGATCTAAGAGGGCAGCAGCTATGGTACTATAAATGGTGACAAACCTTCTGCAGTACCCTGCTGTCCCTAGGAATGCCCTCACCTGCTTTTTGGTGACAGGTGCATGCCATGCCTGAATGGCTTCCACTTTGGCAGACTCTGGCCTGATCTTATCACTCCCCACTCCATGTCCTATGTAGGACACCTCTGCCATACCCACCTGACATTTGCTGGTCTTAGCGGTCAACCCTGCCCTCTGTATTCTGCCCAGCACCTCTATGACATGTTGAAGGTGCTCTTGCCAGGAGTGGCTGTAGATGGCAGTATCATCTAGGTAAGCAAGGACAAACCCTCCTGCTCCTGCTAGGATGTGATCTACCAGCCTCTGGAAAGTCGCTAGGGCATTTTCCATCCCAAAGGGCATCTTTGTAAACTCATACAAGCCAAAAGGAGTCACAAAGGCTGACCACTCTCTCTAGCACTGGGAGTCAAGGGCACCTGTCAGTAACCCTTGGTAAGATCAATGGTTGTAAGACACTTAGCTCCACTCAGCTGGTCTAGGGCCTCATCTGTCCTAGGCATGGGGTGAGCATCTGACTCTGAGTGACTAATTTCTTGTAGTCCACACAGAACCTGGTGCTGCCATCCTTCTTTGGCACCAGCATCACTGGGGAGGCCCAGGGACTGTTGGAATCTTGAATTACCCCATAGTTCCAATATTTCCTGTATCTCCTCCCTCAGTGCCTGTTTGACTATCTCAGGCACCCTATAAGAAGCCTTCCTAATAGGCCTTTGGGGTCCTGTATCCACCTGATGCTGCACCAGGGGAGTGCACCCTGGTTTCTCAGTGAACATGTCCCCAGACTCCTGTAACACTGCTCGGATTTCTCGAACTTGGGTAGGAGATAGCTGCTGGGATATTGCTACCTTTTCCACTGAGGTGTCAGTCCGAGCCTCACTGAGGAGATCACTTACCAGATCTCCCTCAGACTCTTCCTGCAGTCCACTGCAAATACTCAGCATAAGGGCCTCCCTATCATGGTAAGGTTTCATTATGTTAACATGGTACAATTTGTGCTCTTGCCTCCCGCCTAGCAGTTATACCATGTAGTTAACATCACTTGCCTTCCTTACCACTTTGTAGGGTCCCTCTCAATCTTGTTGCAGCTTGTTGTGTCTGACAAGAATGAGAACAATTACCTGCTGCCTTACAGCATACTCTATAGCTCGAGCATTCCTGTCATACCATAACTTATATTATTGTTGGGCTTCTGCCAGGATCTCCTGGGCCAAACCCATGAGATCTCTGAGCTTTGTCCTGAGGTTTAGAACATATGCCACAACAAACTCCTTGAGAGATTCAGGCTCACCTTCTCACTCATTTCAAATAAAATCTATAAGTCCCCTCATCCTATACCCATTCAACTCAAAGGGTGAAGAACTTGTGGATTCCTGGGGAACCTCTCTGTAAGCAAACAAGAGATGGGGGAAATATTTTTCCCACTCCCTCTTAAACCAGTCTGCAAATGTCTGCAGCAAGAACTTGATTGTAGAGTGTAACCTCTCCACCAGATCATTAATCTCGGGATGGTAGGGGTGGTCTTCAGGTGCTTTACCCCACAGTAGTTCCACAGGGAAGCCAGCAGGTCTGATATGAAATTGGCACCTCTGTCAATCAGCATTTCTTAAGGGAAACCTACCCTGCTGAAAATCTCTAATAAAGCATTTGCCACCTTTTCTGCCTCAATGGAGGACAAAACCACTGCCTCAAAGTATCTTGTAGCATAGTCTACTACCACTAGGCTATACTTTGTTCCTGTGGAACATGGGGTACTCAGAGGCCCCACAATATCCATAGCTACCCTCTGAAATGCCTCCTCAATCACAGGCAAAGGCATCAAAGGAGCTCTCACCTTGTCTTATGCCTTGCCTACCTTTTGGCACTGTTCACAGGTCCTGCAATACCCTGTTACAACTCTGGAAATTCCAGGCCAGTAGAAGTTCTGCATAATACGCCTCTTTGTACATTTTGTGCCCATATAACATGCAAAGGGAATATCCTGGTCTATGGCTAGAAGCACCAGATGGTAGGCTCAAGGCACTGCCAACTGCTGTACCCTCTGGCCTTCTAGCTCTCCCTCAGGGGTTCACTCTCTATACAGTAACTGTTTGCCCAGTATACAGATTCCCCCTTCCCCTGAGAATCAGGTGCCTCACTAGCTACCTCCTTCAGGCCTTGCAATGTAGGGTCTGAGACCTGAGCCTGTCTTAACTCTCTCTTTGTAACCCTTCCCAGCTCTCCTTCCACAGGAAGTCTGGCATACTCTGACAGTGGTGCCTCACTGTCAGCCTGGGTACTACTACTCACCTCTACCTTTGCAGTCACTCTGTCCAAGGGAACATCAGTACCCACAAGCAGCTATGGCTCACCTTCAGTCTCACTGTTACAGCATAGCTTCCTCCCTGAAGTAATCACCTCACCAGTCCCGGCTGCAAGTATGCAGTCTCTCTGGTTCTCCCCCAGGCTACCAGACCCACATGCTTGTCTCAAAACCTGACTGTGTATAACTGCATTAACACATAGTTCTACCTCATCAAAATCCTTCCCTATCAGGACATCTGCAGGATGGTAGTTTGGTGCCCCTGTTGTCTCAAGAGAACCAACTATTGGCATTTTGTATTCCCCACTTACTGGCTCTCTCACCTTTTCTTCCCCACGGTACCTCTGTGGAAATATGTATGCCACATGGCCCACTGGTTGAATTCAAAACATTTAACTCTAGGTCCTGGACATGTACTTGGACTAATGGCTTCCCCTGCTACTGGCAGAGTCTGTTGGGGCAGTCTGTGCTGCCCACCATGGGTTCCTTTAGACTCATGAGCAGTACTGGGAGTCCCTTTCCTGTGCAGGGATGCCCTGCTTGCTAGGTATAGGTCTCCTTCTTCTCCAACTCCTCTGAAGTAGCACATTGTCTGTCAGCTAACCAGATCCTCATGTCCTCAGGTAAAGTGCTAAGGACCAAAAGGTCTGCCTGACCTTCCAAAGTGGTGACCTGACATCTACACACCCACCTATGAAAATAAGTGCTTAGTTCAGCAACATATTCACACACACTTTCATCTGCCTTGCGTCTTTGCTCATGTAACGTTTTCCTATACGTTTCAGGTATTAGCTTAAAAATTCTAACAAACAGTTCTTAACAGCAGTATAATCAAAATATTCACAATCAGCAAGTTTAGACAACAAAGTTACAGCTTTACCATGGAGTAAGGGGGTCAGGAACTGTACACAGAGCCTTTGATCAACATCATACTGTTTGAATACCCTCTCAAACATATGAATGAAGCTATCAAAATTAAACTCTTTAAACTGTGGAATGAAATTTACTGACTATTTGTGCTTCTGGGGTCCAGTTACTCCCTTCCCCATTACCTCTATGACTCTGGTGAAGAGTCGCATCTCCTTTTCATGATGCCTCTGCAGCTCCTTTTCTACACCTTCCATTTCCAAATGCCTGGCCTCCAACTCAAGTCTCTTTAGCTCCAGATGGATTTTTTAAGTCCTCTGCACAAAGGTTGAGCTGTCCATTCCCTGAGTGTTGTACAGCTCCATGGACCATCTGACCATCCTCCTGGTTGCTGTTATTTGATGTAGCTGTGACCAAAGCTGTAGTCATGTCTGCCTTAGTCAGGTTTCCCTGCACCAGCCCTTTAGTCTGGTGCATCTTAGCCAACTGGCTCTTTGTCAGCTTTCCATACTCCTCTGCTGCCATGCTTGCTTGCTCTCCCTGACTAAGCTCACAAAAAAAAAAAAAAAAAAGAAAACAATTGTGATCTGAACTCTGAATATTCACTGCATGGCTGATTTAGAGTACAAAACACTTTCAGTGTTCACTGTACAACAGCTACAGAAATTCACACTACCCACACCACTGCAAGCCAATTAGTATTTGCCAACTAATTAATATGTGGTGTGGATATCCTACCACTGCGAAACAATTAATATGTGACACCTGTGTGCTGGCCCAACAATCAAGGAGCCTCAATCCTCACCACTAACACCAGTGAGGGGCATCCACATTGGGAAGTATAACAAATACACACACAGTAAAGTACAATTTCCCTTAAGGGCACACAGAGATCACAGTCAGTCTGGGGCTGGTTTGTCCCTTTCTCTCCAGATCCCCAATAAGACTCCCCACTGGCACAGCTATAGGATCCAGATTTCAGCCTAGTGGGCAAGCTAAAACCTCAACACCCTCGCTGTCCAACCAGTGCTTTGTGTCCCTGCCCAAGTAGCTGATGCACACACACTTTGAGATATGAGGTATATACAAACACACAGACACTCCTGGGTAAGGCTGGCACAGATTCTCCAACAATGTCCCCTTGCTAACAAGCCTGAAATGTAGTACCAGCTGTCACCACCCACTAATATCAGCTACTAAAAAGGCCCTTAACAAAGGGTGTCCAATTATTACTGTGCAAGATAATTATCCAAATGGTAAGTGTGACTGAACAGCAAAGCTCATTGCAGTGACTTGGACAGTATCACTATATACATGCAATGTACTCTAGAGCTTAAATGTTCTTGACAGAAAACAGCCACAGATGAAAGGTTTAAAAATATTTAATAATAAATAATAAAAACACAAGACAATACTTTGTACTTCACAGTGGTAGTCAAGAGTTCAGAGATCACAGAGAAATACTTAAAATAATACAGTAGAAAAGTTCTGACACCAGTACAGAAAAAAGACTAATCTAATCTTCCTGTTTCACAGCTATATCTAAGAGAAAACACAGTTGTAAAATAAACTTACATAAAGAGCATAGGCAGTGCTGGTGAGTTGGATGTTCTCAAGGCAAATGCCAAATTCCCTTTGATTCTCTCTTTTTAAATTGATAACACAGTGCTGCTTCACATTACATCATTCTTAAAAGAAATTCTGTTTTCCCATGCTAAAAGACACTCAGAGGTTGACAGCCCTTTTGATCTTGCAGCCGGTCAGGAAGCCAGAGCAATAAAATAAATTATATATGTATATTCTAGCTATTAACTCTGGCTTCAAAACAATAGGAAGAATTCCTTCATTTAGACATCTCGGCTCTGAGTTTTGACATCAAACAATTACACAATGCTTGACTTATCAGCGTTCCTACAGCAGAGTGCACTGTTGTTACATTTTTGCAGTTCCACATTAAACAGCATTTTCTTCCATTTAAGAGAACAAGCCTGTGGCTTATATTAATATTTACAAATGACAGAATTATCTACAAAATTCTATCTGGCTAGGCTGGCAGCCTTCACCTATCTTCACGGGTGTTCTTAACTGTTTTAAACCCTTCAGTAGGTAAGCTAAAATCTAATTTAATCTATCATATGTGCAGTTAATAAGTGGCATGAAAAGATGTGTGAACATATGACTTTTTTGTACGAATTTCTAAAAATATATATAGTCTTGCAACTGATGAGTGTGACTGTCTTTTGTTGGGAAATACACCAGATATACTTAGAAGATGATAAAACATGTATGGCAGTTATTTAAGCAAGTAACTGCAATTATTTTGTCTTTTGATTTCAAAATCTGTGAATATTTATAGGTCTGCAAAAGGGAGAATGTCTATGCAATGATTTGGTTTGCTCTATGTGTGATGGTTGAGAATAAATTTTTGAGTCAGAATTTGGAAGATATTTCAGCTGTACTTAAATCCTGTAAAACTTTTAGAAAATAAACTACAAAATTATTTAATCTGTGCTATTTGTATTTTCTCAATGGTATGACTGGATGTGTGAAGACATGACTTTCTTGAAATGATAAGATGTCAACAGTTTCAAATGATATTTTTAATTTCCTTATGCTGAGAAATATAGCAGTTCTACATAAAATAAGATAATCTGGGATTCAGCAAGGTCTGCATGGTATGCAGGAATAGTGCAAGAGCTGCTGCACGCAATATGGGTGATGAGCAATCCAGGAATGATCTCCCGGGATGTGCAATAGCGCTCCTAGACTACTCCTGCACAGACACAGCTCCTGTATACTAATTACCCCATTTGCAGGCAAAAAACATGCAAATGAGGTGAATTAGTGATCCAGGAAGCAGGCAGGCATCTGTGCAGAAATAGTGTAACCTGTAGAAATGTATTTGGCTACTAACCGAATACATTTCTGCAAATTACAAAACGGAGGCATGACAGCTCCAAAGAAAGGATGTATTCAGTGTAGTAGGCATGCCAGTGGCCAAGTATATGGCCATTGGCATGAGAAATAGTTGCAAAATTATAAAAAATATATATATTTTTTTTTTGGCCGATTTCGGCTGTTTAAGCATAGGGTAGTAGTGCACAAATGAGATCAGCCTGAAAATAATGAAAAATGTTTGAACTAAGCTTTTAAACCAAAATCAGCATTCTGCCATAATAGCCAAAGGCATGCATAAGACAACAACACCATGGAATAGTGGTTGCTAAGGGGGAAGGCTAAGTGTCAGTTTTTTAACCATGCATTAGCAGTCAGTTTTATGCAGATGAGGGGATTAATACTGAATCGTAGATTTCCCCTTAGTGTTAGCGGGGTAGGGTCTACATAAACTGCAAGGGTGTCCCCTCTATCAACTGCCAGGTCACGTGCGATGCCCAGGACATTATAATGAATGTGTGTGCTGCCAGTCCTGGAAGCTATCATGACCCCCACATCTGGCATATGACACAGCTGTACCAGAGATTTGCCAGTGGGGACATCCCATATGGCCAGCTAGTGGGGAATGCTGGTTATGCACTGGAGCCATGGCTGATGACACCCATCAGAAATGCACATACACCCGAACAAGAACTCCACAATGGGGCACATGCACAAACCAGAATCATAATAGAGCATGTGTTAGGGATGCTCAAGTCATGGTTCCGGTGCCTGGACATATCTGGTGGAGCCTTGCAGTACTCTCCAGCTACATGTACACACATTTTCATTGTATGTGCCATGCTACACAATATGATCCCGCAGAAACAGTTGCAGCAGGAACAGCATGGGGCAGGGCCACACAGCCCCCCACCATTGCCAAGGCCAGCACAAGCACAGAGTGACTCAGAGGAGGAACAACCTGAGTCTGCCCATGTAGGCAGAAGGAGGCATGCCCAGTATGCCCAAGCTTTGGCAAAGAGGCAGCGCATAGCACATACACTGACATGGTAGGAACCCAGGGAATGACACCTCTCTCTGACTCATAAATACAGTAAAAGGGATGCCAAACATGGCACTTCCTGTGCTTTACCATGTATAGAGAGTGTACTATGTGCATCTGATATTGTCATCCCTCCAGCAGCATCCTCAATACTGGTGCAGCCATAAGGTAAGTCACTCTTCCTATCAATTGCTGAATGGAGTAGTATATTTTGATAGTTGTATCTATGGTATAGTATGGATGTGAGCATGCAAGGGAATCAGGTGGCTGAATGGGATGGCAGCAGATAGTGGACACCTATATGGGCAGCATGAATCCCATAACAAATACTGGTATCAACAAAGTAGGCAGAACTAGACAAGGTGACAATTCCCACTGCAGTACATATGGTGGCCCAAATGTGTGTCCATAGGACACACACATGCATGTCAGTGAGGCTCAGATACCCAACAACAGCCTCAGCCAGCAGAACAGGTGTAGATGACCATAAAGAAAGGCTGTACTAAGGCCTTCAGTTGATGGCAATGGAGAACAACCCCCCTCCAGACCTACACAGACAGACTACAACAGGTCAGGCAGTTGTACATTAGGTCTGAAGGGTAAGATGTCTGAAACTGAAATGTAGGTCAATAAAGCTTAAGATCTGTTCTCTACTGATATGCCTCTAGTCTGCATGATAGGTCAGAATACAAAACAAAATGGAAGCCAACAGAGTACCTGAAATACTAGTACAGTCATAGCAAATGTTTACAGTTGTCAGGTGTGCTCCCCCCCACAATCCTATGTAGAAATGCAGTAACATGTATGTGTGGGTTTAATAACAGTGGATCACAGATTACCTGAGCTGGCCCAATTTACAGGATAGATTGCTGCATGTGTACAATATGCAGGGCTCTGTGCGTTAGGTTGTTGTGTGTTGTATATTGTTTGGAAGTGGTCAGCATGTAGGCATGGAAGGTAGAGTCTCAGTGGCCTATGGCCAGTACTGTCGATTTCAGGGCCATGTTCTGACAACTGCAGTGCCAACCACAATGCATTCCAGCAAGACCCAATTCAGCAGTCATCCATACTCACTGTTCAGATGTCAACATCTGTCAACATCTGAAAAATGGACATGCCATGAATGTAGGCCCAGACATACACACAGTACACAGGTGGAAGTACCCTAGAAAGAATACTTAAAATTCAACTGCCAACTGCACACAACTTTGGAATTGTACATACAGGTTAGGAGCACATTTGTTGTCTGTGTAGTATGGAATACTGATGTAGTCTGGCCAATCACTGGCAGACCACAAAAGGCACAGTTATGAAGCAATGAGAGACTGCTTATGTCCCTGCACAAGGCAGCATAAGGGAAATGTTCCAGGTATATCTGTGAGTCATCTGCAAGAAGCTTCCATATCATACATGCACTCAACTCACCCCACCATCATCCACAGGTATATCACAGGTCATACCCCTCCTGCTGGGAATAAGTACAGTATGACCCCCACTTCTGTATGTGAATGCCCACAGAATGCAGTATGCTGAAGAGGTGTCCCACGCAGGTCTGTCCCTAGCTGTAAGCAGCACCCTGCCAACATCCAGAACAATGGATTAATATGGACAGAAACTATTGCCATTAACACCTTGCACACTTACACTGTCATCCCAGTGGAATCCAGTGTCTTGCAGCCTGGGACTGTAAGAGTGACAGAATGCACTGGCCTGCTACAGATGGCCGGCATCACTACCAAATGCCCTACAGTCCTCTGATAAAGGCCTGTGCCTAACCTGTACTGCCAATGTATGTTATCTCATGGTGTCCCAACTAACAACATAACACAGTCCACAGAACACAAATGCAAGGCCATGTCTACAAGTCCCAGTAGCATGCCCACCATGTCCTACTGCATGAACTGTGGACCAACCCCTAAATACTGCTGTGATGAAGAGACAACTCTAGGGATACTTCTCAGATATTGCTTGCATAATGTTAGGAAGAGGACAGAATAACAGAGTGGGGGGTGTAGAAGCATGGATGACATGGATTGTGTGAAGTCTGAAACTCTGATGTATGCCCATACTACCCTTGCTTGCAAACCCAGTAATGTGTGGCTGCAAACCTGCTCATAAACCACAATGTGAAGGGGAACTGCCCAGATATATGAGCCCTGCATCTGGTAACCTGGGTGAATCTGTATAGCTGAGAGTTATGGCCACAGCAGGATATGGCTATTCTGTTATGTCGATAGATGTACAAGCAGGGGTTCCTCAGCCACCACCATACCAAGGTGCTGGACCATTTACACAGACCCATCAGCAAGTGTCTGCAGCTACCCCTCCATAATGGCATGAGTGTGCAAGAATATATAGGCTGCAGACCACAATACTGGACAGAGCTTCATTCATCTTGTATTTCCCAGGAAATAACTGTGAGCAAATAAGTATATCTGTCAGTAGTTGATGACATAATACATCACAGGCTAAAACAGTATATATGTCTGAATACCTCTGCTAACACCAACCATGTAACACAAGCAGTGCAGACACAATAGTTACAGTACCCCACTATGTTTCACCCATTTTGACTCCATATTGTCAACTTATCTATAGATATCCTACAGAAGAAACAGGTTGCTAGCTGTAGGTGTAGAACACAAAACCCTGCACTGGAGTACAACCTACCTGGAATGGATTCACACACTCAATACAGAAGATCATACAGGGCATGCTCCTACACTTAAAGCAATGAAGCCCATGTCTGACAACAACAGTGGACTATACATATCTGTCATTCACAGATGTCTGTGCACACATACCACATTGCACACCATTCATGCTTTGCACACACATTAGATAGGAATACTCACACATATCCAAGCCAACACACTATAATAGGTCAAACATACACACACAGGGATGTGTGGAAAAGAGAGACAGACAATGACAAACAGATTACCATCATGAGGCCTGTCCCACTCACCACACATCAAATAGGCCAATATCACATGATGTGCCGATGTCAATCACTGTAAACATTTGCTTTTGGCAGCCCTCAACCCTATAGTGTCTGTGGTGCTTGTGATAACTGTGTAACATGATAGTACAAATCAGTATTCATCTAGCATTTGTATACCCAATCCTGTCAAATGTAATGTTGTGTGTGACTGAGTGTTGTGTATGTGTTTCCAGAAGAATGGTTTATGGCCCATTCACACACTCTGCACTTCCCATTGCCCATGTCAGCACTCATGCTGATGTCAGTCACCTTGAAATAACTCTCTGGCTAATTCTCAGCCCCATAAGCTCCATGGCGCTTGCGATAACTGCGTAATGCTATAGTGTAACATGCTAGTTAGGTGGGAGTTCTAATCCCAGACATGGCAATTGTGAAACTCTGTGTGCGTGTAGAGATTAAAGATTTTGAGGCCATTCACAGTCACTACACCTCCCACTGCCCTACTTTAGCAAACCTGCTGATGTCAGTCACCTTGAAATACCCCTTTGGGGAAAGACCAACCCTATCAGCTCTGTGGCCTGTGAAATAACTGCATAATGCTATAGTGTACCATACTAGTTAGGTAAGAATTCTAGTCCCAGACATGGCAACTGTGAAACTCTGTGTGCGTGTAGAGATTAAAGATTTTGAGGCCATGCACAGTCACTACATCTCCCATTGCCCTACTTTAGCATGCCTGCTGATGTCAGTCACCTTGAAATACCCCTTTGGAGAAGAAAAAGCTGTGCCAGCTCTTTGGTGCATGCAATAGTTGCATAATGCTGTAGTGTAACATACTAGGTAGGTAGGAGTTCCAATCCCAGACATGGTAACTGTGAAACTCTGTGTGTGTGTGTGTGTGTGTGTGTGTGTGTGTGTGTGTGTGTGTGTGTGTAGAGAGTAATGATTTTGAGGCCATTCCCAGTCACTACACCTCCCACTGCCCTACTTTAGCAAGCCTGCTGATGTCAGTCACCTTGAAATACCCCTTTGGATACAAGCCAGCCCATAAGCTCAGTGGCAATTGCCGTAAATGCAGAACAATGTCATAGCAGTAACTCCACAGGTATGGGTTTGACTCTCATCTGTGGCAAATGTTTGTATGTGTACATATGCATGTGTGTACCTCAAAGATTTTGCCCCATTTACACCCAATACACATCTCAGAGCCTGACTTTAGTAGTCCTGCAATAAACATCCACCTTAGAAGTACCTGTTGCCAACTCTAAACCATGTCAAGTCAGTGGTGCATGTGGTAAATGTGTAACATAATGGTGCATAAAGATTGTTAGATAGACATTTGAATTTCACCCCTGGCAAATGTAAATGTGTGTTTAGGGTCAATTTATTTTTGGGATCTCAAACCCACTCTCATCCACTGCCAGTATTTACAAGGGCTGGTGATGTTCCTCACCTTTGAAGTACCTTGGGACAACATCCATTCTCTAAGTTCCATGGCGAGGGCAATAAATGCAGTACACTGTAGTAGTAATACTTAACTAGGTAGCGGTTTGAATCACAGTACTGGCAAGTGTGTGTGTGTGTGTGTGTGTGTGTGTGTGTGTGTGTGTGTGTGTGTGTGTGTGTGTGTGTGTATATGTATATATGTGTATATATATATATATATATATATATATATATCTATATACATAGTTTCACTTTGTAATCTCGAAATACTGAAATACTGAAGTATTGAAATATGAAGTGCATAACAGTGAATCTGGAAATGTCGAATTTGCAGTTATGGTGTTCCGCTATGTGACGTGGGATGTACTGTGTATCTGATGTACGGTTTAGTATGTGGATTTGGCTGGAATTTAAGGTAAGTGACTGTTTTGGAAGGGTTTTAGGTAGATGTGTTAGTGTATGTGAGTGTGTTCAGCAGTTATAGGTGTGGGTTAGAGTAGGCAGGTGAATGTATGAGTGTTTTTAAGTGTTGACAGTGGTGGTGTTTGTATATATGTAATGTGTGTGTGTTTGTGTGTGTGTGTGTGCGTGTGTGTGTGTGTGTGCATGCGTGCATGTGTGTGCGTGTGCGTGTGTGTGTGTGTGTGTGTGTGTGTGTGTGTGTGTGTGTGTGTGTGTGTGTGTGTGTGTGTGTGTGTGTGTGTGTGCATGTGGGACTGTAGAGTGCATAGTGGTGAGTTTACTGTCTTCTTCTGTTTGGTGTGATCTTGGAGTTAGTATATATTAGTGGGGGCGGGTGCAGGTTTGTTTATTTGTGTTTTTGTGTTTGTGTGCATTGTGTTTGTTTGTTGTAGTGTGGGTAGGATGGTGTATATGTTGTGTAATGTATGGTGTGTGCACATTCGGGATTTTGAGTTTCATGGGTTTGGGGTTTCAGCATTTTGAAGATTCGATATTTCAGTATTTCGAGATTATAAAATGAAGCCATATATATATATATATATATATATATATATATATATATATATATATATATATACATGGATATATACACATGTACACACACACACACACACACACACACACACACACACACACACACACACACACACACACACACACACACACACACACACACACACACACACACACACACGCACACACACACACACACACACACACACACACACACACACACACACACACACACACACACACACACATCTGGCTTTGAAGGACTTGAGTGTCAATGAAGGAAATAATCAAAATGAAAATATCAATAAAGAACTAAGGTTTGTTCTTACTTATAGACTAGATATAACGTAAGATGAGACTTTCATGCTGGTCCTGTTTGTGTGTAAGATAAACTTTTTTATTCATCTACCCAATAAACTATGGCCTTCACAAACACCCCCATAGTGATTATACCTAGTCTTTCTAATAACATGGGCCAGATTTTTAAATCAACTACTTGTCCCTCTTACTGAATAACATATAGACGTGTTTTCTGAGAGTGAACTCTTCTCACTGAGGTTACCACTGGCTTTTTCAGACATATTTGATGCCCCACTTTCCTGATAAACCTAGAGAAGTAATCCAAAAGTAGCTGCATATTCTTTCCTGCATCTGTTAATAGCAGTCTGCATTCACCAGTAAACATATTAATGGTCCTGAAAACTCTGGGCACGTGAAGCAGTATTAAGTGCAGCAGGAGTATTGCAATCAGATGAGAAGAGGCATAAAGGCATTGAGAACACCCTATCAGAATGGACTGCATTCCTGCCTTCTGATACAGAATAGCTGGATTGTCTGCTACCAGCAAAAGCACGGAAGAATGAGGCAGATGGATAGAAACTAGGCAGTGATAAAAGAAGGGGCTGCTGAGACATGATAAGCCTGTTACAACCCTTCCTCCATACTTAAAGAGATGGCAGACATGATTAGGGGGTCTTTGGTAAGGCCACATAACCATTTCTCCATCTTAGGGATGGAGGCATTGAACTTCAGGGTGACTAGGTATTACAAATGCATACATCATGCTCAGACAAGATGCCGCATTCTGTGCAACATGATGATCATCTACTAGGAGGATTATGGTCTGCTGGATGACTAACATCATGACTTTCCACTGGGGGTTTCTGCCAGTCAAGTGTTGCACAGTTCTATGACTCAATAATAGGAACCCACAAAATGTTAGCAATGCAGGTTTCCACCTGAACCATAGATACAGTACCATGCAGGATGCTTACAAAATTATAGTAGGCATAGGAGAAATACCCTAGGTAGCTAGTAGAATCCATAAGATCTGTACACATCCTTAAGGGCTTCAAATAGCAGCTCTAAAAGCATCTCATGGAAAATAAAGCAGATGTAACTATAAAAAAGATCCAGGCTGACTTTATCATGCTATAGCTATGCCAAGCAGACATATCTTTTTCTGTTCAGTTTGCTTCTGAAATGCTGAGACATATTTCAGTATTAGCTGTAAATGTTATTTTAGAGTGACCAGGTAGGACACTATATACCCTCCTTTCTACTTTGAATACAGTATTTATAATAAAGTGTCCTCTCTTGTAAAGTAGCAATAGTTTATTATGTATTGCATTTGTCTGTGCTATATTATGTCTATTGCATTTTTATCAGCTTAATATTATGTCTTGCCTCCTTGGGCTAGGTTGTAGCTGAAAAGGGTCTAAGGACCAGTTTACCTACCTGGTTAACAAATGTTAAAAAATTAACTAAATAAATAAAAGTTGTAAAAAATCAATGGCAAATAAAGCAGTAAATATGATTTGTGAAAAGCTGTTTGGTAAGAAGCAAGTAACAAATAAGGCACAGCAGGAATCAGTTATCAGGACTACTCATATTTATTAAGATTATGTCTAGTGTAACTAGGGTAGTGCAGAACAAGACAGAATGGTTATGCCATATCATGGAAAACGTGTGTGGTCTGCTGTGATAGCATTCAATACACACTGATAAGGGTGACATAATATAGAAATTGAAATTAGATAGAAGTTAATAAATGAAAGTATAAAATTATGCATTTTGTAGTTTACAGAGATCCTATGAGTAAAATGAATGTCATCATTCAAGGAAGCAGCAAAAAAAAAAATGAAAGAAATAAGTGGGAGCAATTCAACTCACATAAGTTTGAAATACAGCACAGTACTGGTGGGCTTTGACATAATACAGTAGGTTGATGGGTTGTTTGATGTAGGCCTCAAATTCAAGGTAGAATATGTTATATTTTCAGTTACAGGAACTTATCAAGGCTTCAACTTGAGTACTGTGTTTGTATTCCAGATGCACAGCAGCGACCAACAATTCAGGCTGTCGGATAGTGGACAAAGTTAAGTTACTAAGATTATGAGGAGAACAAGGTGTCTACAGTGCAGATAAGGTTGACAAAATGAGACATTGCACTTTGGACAGACAGAGAGCAAGACAACATCATACTAAAACATTATTTATTTATTTATTTATGTATTTATGTATTTATTTATTTACTTATTTATTTTATTTCTTCAGTTTGGTAACCAGGGTATAGCACAGATCCAAACCGATCTATTTCAGTCTCAGCATGGACAAATATAAATGACAGTAGACAAGCACATTAACAAGAAGTATTATGAATACAAACAAAATGATGTGTAAAAATAGCAATGAATTAGTAACAGTAAAAATAATAAAGCATACAGTACAGGCAGCAATAGGAAGTGATAGTAAGAGTAAATAAGGAAGAAAAGGTGAGTGAAATAGTGAAGGGATAGAGCAGAAAATGTAAAAGATAGCAAAAGTAAGGTACGGGCACATGGGCGTTAACTAAGTACAATATACAATATGGAAACATGCTCACAACTAGGATTGTTTTTGTTGAGTTTGTTTTTATTCATATATCTGTATGATTGCCTAAGTAGCAAGTGATGGTTAATAAAGATGTTTATTATTTAAAAAAAGGGCAGGTATTGAATAATTTATGTAATGTTGCTTAAGTTATATGATATATAGCAATATATCTGAAGTAAAATATGTGTTATGTTAATTATAGTGTGATTACTTTTAAATAAATATTAATTTGCCTATGTCATAAGTGATAATTCAATAAAGGTGTTTAGAAAGAAATATGTCACGTATTAGTGTAGGGAAATATGAGGAAGACAAAGGTGTCTGACTGGTGAGGGAAAGAATGCAGGATTAGGGGATGTATCCACAGGGAAACTATTTGCAAATTGACTCGAATTTGAGAAGCTCTCTAAGCTGAGCATAAATTGATGGGTATGACATGAGGTCTTTAAGATTAGTAGAGAGAGATTTCCAGACTTTGTGGCCTAGGATAGAGAAGGCATGGTTATTGCAATGAAGTCTGGTTCTGGGACACTGAAAAAGTGGATCAGAGTGGTTAAGACTTCTTAGACTGCATTTGGGTGGTTAGCTAATGAGGTTGGAGGCAAGTGAAGGACAACAGTGTTCTTTGAGGAGCTTGTAGAGTTGGGATCCAAGAAGCAGGGTGGCACACTGTTGGACAGGTAGCCAACTGGTTTTATTAATTGTGATACAATGATGCTCATTTCTATGAGAGATAATAGTGAAATAGTCAGACAGAGTTGCTTCTAGTTTGGATGGTGGAGGAGTTTTTTTCTTGGATGCTGATGCAATCAGTGGAAGTTCAAATCAAGTTGTGCTAGTAGAATGCCTTTGACCATGGCATTCCTGGTCAGTCTGGAGAAAAAAGGGGAAACTTTATAGGACCCAAATAGGAGGAAATGTATTTCCGTCCATATTAGTTCTAGGAGAAGATGAAAGTTTAGTGCGGGACTAAACCACATACCAAGGTATTTGAAGGAGATCACTTGATCAACAGGGTTGTCAAGATGATCATGGATGAGATGTGATTGAGAGTTTTTCTGTCATTTAGGAGAGGTACTAAACAGCATTGTTTTAATTCTGGAAGTGTTCAGCATTAGCATTTTGTTATTAAGCCATTTGATAAGATAAAAGAAGTCAACTTGTAGTTGTTGTTATATGGCTGTAGAGGACAGCTTAGAGTGGAATAAGACCATGTCATCAGCATAAACAAAGAGAAAGAGGGGTGTAGGAGATCAAGTGGTATCTTAATAATGAAAACAGAAAAAAAGGAGGTGGTCAGAATGGGGACCTGAGAGACTCCATTAAGAAGGGGGTGGAAGCAGAGAGGGTGTTCTGAAGCTGAACAGAGAAGCACTATTTGAAAAGATAATTTTTAAACCAGGCAGCTGTATTTGAGCTATTCAGCAATAAAGCTCTTAGTCATTTTTCTCTTTACTTGCCTATATATATATATATATATATATATATATATATATATATATATATATGTATAGGGGTTATTTCATTTCTTAAAATATTATTTAACAAAATATACATGTACTCTAAAGCATGTAAATGGTCTTGTGAAATAATTTCCTTACTGTTGAGCACATAATTAGACTAGACCGTGCCTGACACTTTTTTTTCTGCTACAACACACGTGACTGTAACAACAAAATATGAACTTATGTAACAATAGAAATGTTAATTAACATTTATTAGTTAAATACAGATTTATATGAAATGAAAAATATCACAATGGGTAAAACAGGACTTAAAATTAAAATTACATGAAAGTCCCAAGTTTACAAAACCTGCACTATTAAATAAATAATTGGCCATAACTAGTGTTATGAGCACCACATGCAAGACACGAGTCAATGGACACCTAATATAGAACATCATACAGCTGAGACAAGGAAAAAGGTATGTCTGCTATGGAGATCGGTCATCAATTAAGGAGAAAAGAAAGCTGCAGACATAAATGTAAACTGTTCCAAATAGAGTATAGACTAATAGCATTTAAAACAGGTTTCTGAATGAAGTAAGGGAGATAAAATTGTTTCCAAAACATTCGAAAATCAACAATGTTTAGTTTAAAAGGACTGATGTATAACAATGTGGGTGAAAGTGATTGTTTTATTGTTAATTGCCATGTTGTGGTTGTAAAAGTGCAGTGCTCTTGGCACACGTTGGGGTGAATGTGTAATAATTACTGTATTACAGCTGATATCTGATGAGAAGAGTCGGCTTAAAACAAAAAGCAATACACACAGGCTAGCACCACAGTCAAAAGGAAATGACAGGCTTTAAAGCATGTTCCTTCAATGGCTTCACTAATTTCATTTCATTAATCCTTGCTGTGCATTTATATTTCATTCCTGCATAAGCTATTATCATATCATTTATATGCATTATATTCTCAGCATCTCCTGTAACTGAATGTTCTTTCATTGGTTTTATTTTTCTGCAGATAATTACTTGCAGTTTTTAAATATTCTACATGACAGATAGTGTATCACATTAAAGGATTACAAAAATAATAAATCAGCATTGTAGCTAATCAGTAGAGCTGAAATAATCATTTGTGTCAGTGGGTCTGGTTCATATGTTCCAAAAGTGATACATTTCTAACTTAAAAAAATAACATTACATCCTTGAATTTCCATTTTTATAATGGCTGGTATATCTGCGGAAAAATATTTGTTTTTGATAACCATATTACAAGATGTAATGGAAATTTTAAACATATTTCCAAAGAGAAATAATTTTCTTACAGAAGTTCCAACACTCAGGTTAAAGTCATATTAACTGCTTCTTTAAATGAAAGAAATTTGAGCAGTATTTCTGTGATATCAGTTAACAAGTAACATAGTCACAGCATAAATAACATAGTGCCATAGTGAAGTTATGAGAAAATCTTTTTAAGTGAAGCATTTGCTGTCCTCAGCTTTGAAAGTGATTGTTTCTGTTCATGAATCAGTTAAAAATGTGTACAATCAGAGCCCTGACAGTTTTCCAATGTTTGTTCCCAGCAGAATGTTGGTTTAAATGCATTGGTGCTTTATGCTAAATCTCTGTAAAACAATAAATGCCAGATCTGAGAGAAGGGTGCATCTGTCTGGTACCAGAGAAAAAGTATACGTGCAGTTTCGTAAGTGGTTGTGTTTGATATATATGAGCAGTTTTTGTTAATGACAAAAAAGACTCCACTTTAATTATACACACAATGTTGTTGATGGCCTAAGGACATTAATGCAAAAATATAATTCATTTTTTGAACAACGTGCAATGTTTCAAACAGATAGCTTTTTCTTTTAAATTTTAATGATGTCATTCAGAAGTATTTCTGTTGCTGAAGAAGTTATGTCTAACACAATATGTTTAGTACTGCTGAAAACAACAAATCCCTGAATCAAAGAGCAGTCCAAGTTTCGACAGGTTATGGAAGCTTCACAGCTGACTGTATTAATTATAAAAGATGTGAGAGTGTAATCTTCACATAGCAGGTGTGATGGTCTCCCCCTCATAACATTTAGTAACACTTGTGCTTTTCTTTCTTACTGCTTCCTTTTAGCATTAATATGTGCAAGCTGAGAGTCACTCATGCAAATTGGGTTAGATGAGATAAGCTATATGTCGGTATACAGGCAGAAAGACAGGTAGATGGGCAGATTTAAAGACAGGGAGGAAGGCTGATAGATATGCATATATAGATACCTTACAGTATTTTAAAGGAAAACGTTTGCTTGGTCACATATCGGTTATGCTTGTTTTCATTACTGACCCATATTTCTTTCGCAGGTCCCATATTGTACCATTAGTAAGCTGTTTCACAGCATTTCAGTCAGTAGACACGAGAGTCTAGTCAATGAAAAGTTTCACAGAATTTGTCTCCTCATGATACTGGCACTACTGGTTTAGACAATGTACATTTTGTAAAACCGGTAAACATCCATCTCAGCTCCAAAGAATTTTATAAGACTCTAGTAAGGATTTGTGCAATTATGGGGCTATGGAAGAACTTTTTTCTTTTCTAGTAGTACATGTTTATTGTCTTTTCAATAGGTGAGACTAGATGTAGTGCAGAACAAACTGCTAGTTAAGAGTACAAGCATACCATATTTACATTTCTTTCAAAATGCAAAAAAAAACAGTAATCACTTTGCTAATTATACAGATACTTAACAGGCATAAAGCTTCTTAGGGCTGAAAAGAAATATTAAAAATTACCAGTATTTAACATCTGGCTAATAGCTTTTTTTACACATTTATAAATCAGTCAAGCCATTGAAATGTCAATCCAGTAGGATAAAATTGTAAAAAATAAACATTTTCTACCTTGTGTAATATCTTTATCTTGCTGCGAAATAACTTTGTGTAGTGAATTATTTTATTTCAAAATGTAAAGCTTGCTGACAACAACAAAAAATAAACCTTGGTGAAATTAATTTCAACAGCTTTAGTAATAATGTAATCAAATCAGTAGATCAGAATTTCAGAGCATTCTCTGTGATTGTGCAAATAATCTCTTTAAAACTACCATGATACATCTATCCAATTTCCTTATAGTAAGTATCTTTTATCATTATATTTTTCAGTGGATTCTAAATTTACAGAGTATGCATTTTTTCCCCAAAAAAACTCCCTTGGGGATTTCGTAACAAAGTCAGAAATCAACCAGTGAATGTAAAAGACTGCATTCTCTCACAATTCACCACTATCAGAGAAAGCAATCATATTATCTGTCTATCTACATCTATCAGCCTTCTTCCCTGTCTTTCCATCTGCCCATCTACCTTTCTGTATACCTACATATAGCTTATGTAATTTAACCTCATCTGCATGACTGATTCATGGCTTGCACATATTATATAGTTAAGCAATAACCGATGACGTGGTGTGGTATATTGAAGATTTACCCATGGCTGGTGTGGTTTAATCATGAGGGCGAAGCCCGAGTGATTAAACAAAGGCAACCATGGGTAAATCTTCAACATACCACAACCATGGAGTCAGTTATTGCTATTATACAATGACATTATTTAAGAAAAAAAAAAACTTACTTTTGCTGTTCTTCCGCCGGTTGTGGTATACTGATTCTGCTTTTTGATGTACTGCGCTACGCATACCCAGTACATCAAACGGAAACAGAAGCAACAGAGAAAAGAAAGTCTCAGTTGCTCCGTTTTCTCTCTTTATTTTTTATTGTAAAAAAAAAAAAAAAAAAAAAAGATTTTGGGGCAGTTTATACCAACAGAAAAAAGTCCAGGCGACCGGACCTTTTTCTGTTGGTATATTGTGGGATTTCCAACGGGCATGCTGGTTGGGCTGGCCAATCACCAATCAGCGTGCACGTTTTAGAATATTAATAGGGAGTAATTGTAGAATACACAATAATTGCAATACCCTGAAAGTGACAAACAGGTTATGTAAGTAATAAAGGACATATTGAATATATAGCTAAAAACTGCTTACAAAAAAAAAAATGTCATATTTTGGGAATAACGAACACTTCAGTTGTAAATGTAGACATGCAACATACCTCTCAATATCTAAGTGCAATAGTTCTGGAAAAAGGCAAAAATAATGGTGGGAGGAGTAACAAAGGCCCAATAACCGGGACAGATTTCAAATATTTATCTTAAAAACTTAGAAAGTTGCTAAAATATAAGGTTTAGTGTTAGCATTCTTTTTCTGTAGCATATGAAATCTGTAACTCAAACATTTGTGAATATTTAGTGACTTCAATGATTTACTAGTAAACAACACATTTTTTGAGGAGCAGAGGCAAAAATATAAACATTCTGTGAAAATCTTGACAGTTGAGAGGTATATAATGCACATTTAAATCAAAGCAAGATAAGAAATGTATGCACCTCTGTATTGTATTGGAATATTTGAAATGTAATGTTTTCATTATAGCATAAGTGGTATTGGAAGCAAACCAGATTCAAACAAACTTATTGCAATGACACAGCTAATGAGTTATGTTCAGCCTTAGGCATGATAAACATCTTGGACAAACTTGTACCAGAGGGAGGACATGCAGACTCCACACAGAAGCCACTCCAGCCAAGAATAGAACCAGAGAGTCTCTTGCTGTCAGACAACAATGATACAGCTGTACCACTGCACCATTTTAGAGAGCATTCTCTCTCTCTCTGTCTCTCTCCTTAAGGGAGGAATGTAATCTTAAGAAATGCATGTAGCTCTCTTTTTGTATATAGATATAAATATTTGTATATACTATAGATATGTAAAATAGTACTGCATCTTGAAGAAGACAAGAATTGCACAGAGTCTAGCTTATCAGTTGGTGCAATGTTTGCTAGGACTGAAGAAGCTGTTGCATCTTTCTTGTGCAGCCAGTTTGTATCCAGTAAAATGTGTTGTTTTACTTCAAATGCTGGTACATCTTGATGTTATTTACATTGTCAATAAATATGTCTGTTTAAAAGGTGTTCACTGTGACAGGCAGTTAACAGATAAATAAAGGCTAAGTGTAGCAACAGAGGCAACCAGATTATAGAAAGTGTATTGCACATATACCAAGTCTGAGAGAATAATATTAGAGACAGATAACATGGCTTTAAAAGGTAAACTGTTATAAAAGGTATGTTAGATACTTTAGGTGATGTATGACAAAGGGAAATGAACAGTTATCAGTCCTCACAGACTAACAAAATAACACTTGGCCAGATGCGAAGATATGGGAGGCAGGGCAAACATTTAATGGTGAAACAATGAGGGTATCACCCTGGGATATAGACGAAAGAGAAAAAATATTGTAATTTAAGAGGTATCGACTTGTTAGTGAAAAGAAAAAGCTACTATGTATACACATACTGTAGTGGTCAAGCATATCTACTAGAGCATAAGCAAACAGGGGCGGTGTCAGGTCATTGACCAGCAGTGTTATAGTTGCTGCTGCAACAGACTGAAATTATGAGTTGTTCTAGATCCAGAATACATTAATATCCAGAAACTGACCACATAATCTGTGAACAAAGCACCCTCATACTTTTTTTAATCACTTAAACGTTCCATAGGTTACTAGTCAGTTAACTTATTATTATGACATGGATCATACATGAAGTGCTACTCGTGTTGGCTGCCTTGATCCTTTAAGCCCACAGCCCTTAAAACACAGACCACACACAGCACACTGGTACAATAGAATTTAATCAAGGTACTCAATCTGTGCTAGTCAACGTAATGATTAGGCATTTTAAGTACAAGAAAATAACGTTTAACTAAATAAGACAAAACTTGCTTATTTGTTCTGTTTAAGATTCTCTCCTATTTAAACTTTATTTGAATGTGAGCACAAATAATTACTGTACAGCCTGCCAGCAATCAACAATTTAACACCTTATCAAATGACTGCTGACAGGTACTAATAAGTTAACACCATGTCTTTGGAGGCTAGATGTAGGTTACCAAGTACACAGTGAAAAAAAGAACATGGGTTTATTTGACGCACAGTTAGTCAACAAAAATTAAATAACTATTCATGTAGTTGTAAACAGAAGAAATAAGCAAAATGCCAAAATGCTTGATCACAGCAGCTGGTAACTCCGACTTATGCTGAATTATACAACAATTATTGATCTGAAATAAAACATACACATACTGCCAAATAAATAAAAAAAATAGCCATTAAATAGCACAATGCAAACAGTGTCATAAATCACAAAACAGTACCTAGAAAACATTGATCACAAAAAAAAATCCACAGTCATAATCATACAACCCACCCACAACAAGAACATATCCAAACGATGAATCAAAGTATAGGTCCTGTCCCATCTCCCTTAAGCTGTGTGTGTGTGTGTGTGTGTGTGTGTGTGTGTGTGTGTGTGTGTGTGTGTGTGTGTGTGTGTGTGTGTGTGTGTGTGTGTGTGTGTGTGTGTGTGTCTCTCTGTGCGTGTGTGGCATGTGTGTGTGTGTGTGTGTGTGTGTGTGTGTGTGTGTGTGTGTGTGTGTGTGTGTGTATGTGTCTATGTGGTTAATGAAATTAGATAGATGAAATGTATTTGTGAGTATGTGTGAGTTTTAGGGTTAGGTAAAGTGATAGATTTAATGGTGAATGCATGTGTGTGTGTGTGTGTGTGTGTGTGTGTGTGTGTGTGTGTGTGTGTGTGTGTGTGTGTGTGTGTGTGTGTGTGTGCATCAGAGCCTGCCTTGTTTGGTTCTAGTTTTATGGACTCAGCCTCCTGCCCACGTTAATAACATATGTTAACCTTAACCCTACACCTTACCTAAAAAAAAAGAAAAAGAAAAAAAAAACTTTCTGTAGCACTACCAGTAATCCGGCAAATTAGATATGAGTGTTATGGAGGGTTTCATTGGAAAAATCATAAATTGCAATTGGTTTCCTTTTGTGATCTTTACTATGTTCAATATTTTTATAAAAAGTGAGATTCTTCACTATATTGCGTCAGATGTTTTTTGATTTTATGATACAGGGTCTGTGTTGCTTGATCAAAATTTCACTATCTCAAACAAGCAGCATCAAGACCCATTAAAACGAAAGTGCACTAGATCAAAAGTGCACTTTCGCAAAAGCTGGTTCTCCAAACCGGCAAAAAACAAAAAAAGCTGCTTTAAACAGCCCCCCCCCCACAAACCCACTACTTAAATATACTAACTCTGAAATTGCACTACAGTGGGGAAAAGAATATATTTCCTTATTCCCACTGTAATGCGCTTTGGAGACCTGACTTTTGCAAAAGTGCACTTTCGATTTAGTGCACTTTCGCTTAAATGGGTTCGATCTTCTGGTTGTCGAGAAAGTGAGTTTACGACAATCAGAAGTAGACCCATATATATAAATATATGTATAACAATATATATATATATATATATATATATATATATATATATATATATATATATATATATATATATATATATATATATATATATATATATATATATATATATATATATATATATATATATATATATATATATATTTATGGGTCCACTATGTAATCTAGAAATACTGAAATCCCGAAATTCAGTATTTCAAAATTAGATAGTCGAAAACCCAAACACAACTCACAATTCCAAAAACACACAACCGCAAAATTCAAAATGCCAAAACTACGCTACACATACAGTACACAGATAAACAAACACAAAACTCCCCCCGCAATCAAATAAATGCATCTACATTATAGATAAACAGGGGGGCAAGCTATTTGGGGTAAGGAACAATATTTAAATGAAGTTCATAGACATTTAACTGATGCAATATCATACTGCCAGCTCCCCTTACCCTACTATGATATTTAAACAGCAGATTGATGCCTTTTTGAAACAAGCCAGAGAGGCTGAGATTATATCTATAGATTTGGAACAACAGTTAACAGTGGAGGATCCTCAATCACAATACTTCTATTTGGTACCAAAGATACATAAATCAGCAGCTGTACTGCCAGGTCAACCTATAGTAGCAGGGCGGGGTTCAGTTATTGAACCACTGTCAGTATATCTTGAGGCAAAATTGAAACTCTTGTTGACAAATTTGTCAGCAAGAATTAAGGACACTAAACGATTTCGGTTACTAATGGATGACTTGGTAATCCCTACAAATGCTTATATGGGCACATTAGATGTCCAGGCACTATATACAAGTATCCCACATTGGGGATGGATTCAAACAGTCAAATATTGGTTTGATGTCTCCAATTATTATGGATCGACAGAGCAAGAATTTCTTCTGACATTATTAGGAATGGTTATGGAACACAATGCCTTTAGATATGGAAAACATTGGTATCTACAGATAAAAGGTACAGCAATGGGTGCAAACTTTGCACCCATCTATGCCGATTTATTTATGGGGTATCTAGAAGTTGAAGTCATTTATCAACAACATGAGTTCCAGACAGAACTAGGATAAAAAACGAACTCTCCCAAGAACAAGTGGTGCAAAAACACAAACAATGAAGATAAAATAAAAGTACATACACCAAGCCACGGCAAAGAATAATAAAATCCAAAACAATTTATTACAATGTCGGTAAGCGCTTTCACACGGAAATACGTGCTTCATCAGACCTCAAAAACAAACTAAAACACCAAACATATTCTCCATATCATCAATCAAATCAATTAAAACATCAGTTTAAAAGAACCTATAAAGATTCTACATCAATTAAAGAGAAACTTCCTGCTGACCATATATAGATATTGTGCTTCCAAATGCAGTATACCTGTTAAATCACTTAAAGAGAGCACGTCCCTTCAAAATGGGTTTTATGGAAGTCCTACAATTGATGCCAGGATATTTTTCAGCCTGTAGACGGATTATCCAATGGAGCTCACGTTCTTCCGTATAGTTCCTAAAATCCCCACCTCGTATACTGGGCCTAACTATTTCAACAACCCTAAACCCAAATACATGATCAAAACCTACTTCTAAACAATGCTTAGCTAGCGCATTTCGTGAATCATGTCTGTTTATCAAATATAAATGTTCCCTAATGCCCTCAGCTAGGGACCTATTGGTCTTGCCTATATAAAAACAGCCACATACTCTGCAGCTAGCCAAATAAACTAAGTCCCAACTCTTACAATTAGCAAATTAGCACATGCCCCAAATTCATAAACCTTCTTGGTTACAGGGTGCACAAAGTTGTGTGAAACATCTATATTATCACAAAAATTACACTTCATATATCTCATTGTTCCTATCTGCATATCATCATCAACCTCAGGTGTATTGCATACATCCTTATAGCACAATTGTCTCTTAAGACTCTTCCTGTTTTTAAAAACAAAGTTAGGTTTATCCCCCACCACCTTCTTCAACCCATCATCCAGATGTAAAATTGACCAATTGTCTCTATCTATACCCAGGATGTGCTTAACATCACTGGTACAGAATATGGAGAAGGGAACATCCTGGTTAGAGCAAATCGGTTCATGGCTAGCAGGAGTATTCAACATGCAAGTATGACCATCAGAATAAAAAGGGCGAGCTCTCACATCTCTATCCCTACAACTCTCATGTAAAGCTACATCAACCTCGTGTCCCCCATAACCTCTAGATAAAAATTCATCACCTAGTTTTTCAACACCTTTATAAAACAAATCATCCTTGTTATTCAAGCGGGAGACCTGCATTCCCTGTCCCTTGATTACATTCCTGAATACATGTCTCGGATGCATACTATCACGGTGTAACACAGTGTTTCTCCAACAATCCTTCCTGTAAAGAGTAGTAGTAAGTTTGTTCTGTTCATTCACAATCAATTTAACGTCCAAAAAATCAATCTCCTTATCTGAGTACCTACATGTAAACTTCAGAAAGGAGATAGTCTGATTGACATAAGTAAGGAATTCCAATAAAGAAGCTTCCGTACCTACTCAAATAACAAAGAGGTCATCCACAAACCTCTTATATACTCTAATACAGGAAGAAAACAGAGAACCTAGAATATACTCATTCTCTCATTGAGCCATCACTAAGTTGGCATAGCTATTGGCACAACTAATGTCCATAGCCATGCCAACCTTCTGTAAATAGACTTGATCCTCATATCTAAAAATATTATTTTCCAGGACCACTTCCAAGAACGAGCATATCATATCCACACATCCACCATCAGCAGATTTAGTCAACATAAATTCTCTCACCATATCTATTCCCAAATCACTGGGGATACTGGTAAAGAGGGAGGAAACGTCAAGGCATACCATATAACAAGTTCCATCAAAAACAAGATCACTAGCATCATCATGTAACTGCTGTAAAAACTGCTTACTATCTCTAGGTATCTGTGGATCCATCCCCATTAGCAGTCTCAATTTCTTATCTACAAAAAGTGAAAAGGGCTCCGTCAACCACACCGCTTCTGAAACTATAGGTTGAAGTGGGGGGTCGACCGGATCCTTATGTACCTTAGGTAATGCTTGAAATATAGGCACAACAGGAAATGCAACAATTAAATAATCATATAACTGCTTGTCAATAATTCCATCAGATAAACAATCATGAATAAAAGATTGTACTTTATCATGTATAGAGTCAATAAAGCCCTGGTCAACTCGATCGTAAACATTAATGTCCCCCAACATCTCAGTCATTTTAGAATAATAAAAGTCACGGTCCCTGAGGACAATCGCACCTCCCTTATCAGCAGGCTTGATAATAAGTGTCGCATCATTCTGCAATTCATGTAAAGCATGTCTCTCCTCATTGCTAATATTATAAAACGTTCCCTTAATGTTGCTGCTGTTGTACATATGAGCCAGATCACCTCACACTTTTTAAGGAACGTATCCAAAACAGGACTGAGTATAGGCTGAAAGACACTAGGCCTCTTACAAGAAAAGTTGTTGACATCAGTCAACGGCCTTTCATTAGGAAACATAGATTTAAGCATGACTCTACGAGCAAAAAGCCGAAAATCAATGATAGTCTCACTAAACATGGAATTCTGTGCTAGAATAAAACCTAAGCCATGTTGTAGTAAACTTAATTAAGCAGAAGTTAAAATCTTACTAGACAAATTAAGGACTATGGAGCCATTGGTCCCCTCCACATTTTTATCAAGGTTTGTGTCCTGGAATCCTCGTTCAGTAGTTGACGTTTACTTCCTTGACTCTGGGATCATTGAAACTGTTGAAACCCCTTTGGCTGAATGGGAAATGGCATGGCTAAAGGGACATTTTGAAGGGACGTGCTCTCTTTAAGTGATTTAACAGGTATACTGCATTTGGAAGCACAATGCCTATATATGGCCAGCAGGAAGTTTCTCTTTAATTGATGTAGAATCTTTATAGGTTCTTTTAAACTGATGTTTTAATTGATTTGATTGATGATATGGAGAATATATATGTTTGGTGTTTTAGTTTGTTTTTGAGGTCTGATGAAGCACGTATTTCCGTGTGAAAGCGTTTACCGACATTGCAATAAATTGTTTTGGATTTTATTATTCTTTGCTGTGGCGTGGTGTATCTACTTTTATTTTATCAAGACAGAACTAGACAAGGTACATTGGAAAGATGGCAATTGTTTGTGGAATATCTTAATAACAATAAATATGACATTCATTTTAGTGGCAAAATAGAGAGTAAAAATGTTACATTTTTAGATGTACAGATCTCTAAAGCTATGATGGTACCATGATTACAGATTTGTATCGGAAGCCATTTACTAAGAATTCCTTGTTACAAGCTGATAGCTGCCATCCAGGTCATACAGCCAAAAACATCCCAATGGCCCAGTTTAAGAGGTTAAAACATATTTGTAGTAGGTCTGAGGATTTTCAGATACAGGCTGGAAAATTAAAGTCTAGATTTATAGGGCCAATAAGGTAAATTCAGCTTTACAGTCAGTTAACTCATTGCCGAGGACACAACTGTTACAGTTGAGAGAGCACCAAACTAGTGAATCTTCAGATATGCTTAGATTTATTACTAAATTTGGTAACAATACATTTAAAATCAAGGAAATAATAGCTAAACACTGGCATATTCTAAAGACAGATGGTTTTTTGACCTCCTTATTAGATAACAAGTGTACTTT